>NW_025949808.1:0-10966 GCF_021028975.2 Sphaerodactylus townsendi
ATCTTAGGGACGGTGACAGAGGAGAGGCAAATATCTAAGCAGGAGAGGTGGCTGAGGAAATAATACATGGGGGTTTGGAGGCTGGATTTCAGTTGAATCATAGTAAATATCATGAGGTTCCCCAGTACCGTGACCAAGTAGATGGCCAAGAATGCCAAGGCGAGATACGTCTGACCATACAGAATGCCAGAGAACCCCAGGAGGACAAATTCCACCACCTGCGTCTGATTCCTGACTCCCAGGGAGAACTCAAAACTCATCTGTAAAAAGAAAATAATCAAATGAGAGAATTCAAGAAGGATATTGACATCTGGAGCTTGTGCAGAGGTGGCCAGCCCATGGTAATAGGTAGGAATCCATGTCCTATGCGGAGAGACTTAGGGAGCTGCGTACGTCTCTCTGGGGGTGGGGCTAATCAGAGGGCGGGGCTCTGCAACCCAGAAGGCCGAAGCTCCACAACCCACACAGGGGTGCGCCCAGAAGAGGTTTTGTTGCCGGTCTCCTCCCCCCCCCCCACCCACAATACAGCTTTGAAGCTTAATAAAATTGTGTGGAAAAATGGTGTTCATTTCATTGTGCCCCACATAGATCTTGGCTGTGTGCCAATACATGGCTTCTTTTCTGGTTTCTCTCCCCCTTACTCAACTGAAACTGGTCTCTCCAGCATCATTGATGATCATCTCAAAGAGGCAAGGTCTATTCTCTGACCTTCACACCAAGGATCTGTCTGCTGCCTTTTACACATTTAATTTCTCCCTTGATTTTTAAGTACGGTTTCCTGACTCTCTGCTCTATTGGTTCTCCTCCTATGTGTAATTCAGGGGTGGGCAATTATTTCTTCCATGGGGCTGCATAAGAAACAGAAAATATTGTGGAGGGCCAGGCCAAAAGGCAGGGGGGCGAGGCGCTTTTGAAAGCCCTGCGGAAGCCGGCAGCCAAGGCAACCGGCTTCTGCGGGGCTTTCAAAGACGCCTCGCTCCCCATCAAGGCAGGGGGGCCAGGCAGGGTCATCCGGTGGGCCGGATGTGGCCCGCGGGCCATATAATGCCCAGGTCTGGTGTAATTGGTCAGGCACTATTTCAATGGGTGTGTTTGTGTGTGGATGGATGGGGGCGGGTGTGTGCTTTTTTTGTTTTGTGTGTGGAGTATTTGTGGGAAATGCAGTCAAAAGATTGCACAACAATTGAAGACGTTTTCAGAACATTTCAGCCAGGGAATTGTTTTATTATGAAATTGTCAATTGGAGAATGATGTGATCAAATGAGAGGCTGGGAG
Source organism: Sphaerodactylus townsendi (assembly GCF_021028975.2). Lineage (NCBI taxonomy): Eukaryota > Metazoa > Chordata > Lepidosauria > Squamata > Sphaerodactylidae > Sphaerodactylus > Sphaerodactylus townsendi. The sequence goes on from NW_025949808.1 coordinate 1,276, forward strand.
AAGTCTGGGCCTAGTTGACCACATGGATTTTGGGAATCCCAGATCCTACAAAGCACTGTCTTTCCCAACGGGCTCTCATCCCCACCTACACCAGGAGCTCTGAACTTCCTCCCTACCTGACTTCATTTCAGTCTGAGTTCCTTGGAAGAAAAGTGGAATAAAATGTCAGACTGGGAGAAGAAGGCAGGCCCTAATTCACTCTCTAGATCTCATGTCTGAGCATTTGGATTCAGGAATCCCAGATCCTACATAGCACTTCCTTCCCCAACGGGGTCTCAGCACCACCTACACCTGAGGACACCCACCAGGAACTTCGAACGTCCTCCCTGCCTTCAGTACTGCTACTTCATAGCCCAGTGATGGCGAACATTTTCGAGGCCAAGTGCCCAAACTACAACCCAAAACCCACTTATTTATCGCAAAGTGCCAACACGGCAATTTAACCTGAATACTGAGGTTTTAGTTTTTAAAAAAGGTTGGCTCTGAGGCGTGTATTACTCAGGAGTAAGCTTGGTGGTAGTCGGTGGCTTTGCTTTGAAGCAACCATGCAACTCTTCCAACGGGTGAATCACGACCCTAGGAGAGTTTACTCAGAAGCAAGCCCCACTGCCAGCAACCAAGCTTACTCCCAGGTAAAGGATCGCGCTTTAGTTCATTCCATGAAAATCAGTGGGGTTTAACAGAGTTACCTGCACTGCTTCCCCAAAACTAGGGCTCCTTCCGCACATGCAGAATAATGCACTTTCAAACTGCATTCAATGCTCTTTGAAGCTGTGCGGAATAGCAAAATCCACTTGCAAACAGTTGTGAAAGTGGTTTGAAAACACATTATTCTGCATGTGCGGAAGGGTCCCAGATCTTAGGTTTAATGCTAATAATCGAGCCCAGCAGCCCAGGCCAGCCTAGATGTGTGGGGGGAGGGGGGGAGGGGACTGCATGTGCCCACAGAGAGGGCTCTGAGTGCCACCTCTGGCACCCATGCCAAGGGTTCACCATCAATGTCATAGCCTGTCTGGGATCTCCACTCAGACACCTCATTGCCACCTTACATTTAACACATAGAATGATGAATGCCATTATCTTCAATTCTCCCAGGTTATCTCTACTCTGTGCTCATGGCCAGTGGCACCATAAAAGAAGCCCGAATCATCAGATGAATCTTAGGCGATTAGTTGCGCACATCTCTCCCACTCTCCCAAACTCAAAGCAGTGCAGATCGGAGAAGGCTGTCAGCTTTTGAAACCTGGCAACCTGCAAATCTTCACAGAGAAAGCTCTGCCCTGCTTCTTCCCAGAGAACGCAAAGGGAATTAGTAGGCATTTTGCTTTCGTTGGGTTTAACCACTCATCATTCCTGGCTCTCCCACCCACATGGATAGGACAAGGAAGTGGAGAGCGAGGAAAACATCAGATTGGATCGGTTGTGTTCACTTTGCAGTCAGAGGAACCTGTTGAAACAGACAACCACGGGGAAAACCCACTTCAATGCACCCAGCGACGGGGTAAATACTGCATGCATAAATGGCCCTATCATGCAATCAGAAGCTGAACTGGGTCCAGTTGTCAAAACCTACTTGAAACAAGAGTATGGCTGAATACATTCAAGTATTGGATCAAATTATGTTTTAACTCTGATGTGCGCAGTTTAATATACACTGCGCGCCCAGACCTATTTGCCTCCGAATGGTATCAAAAATCAAAAATTTACTCAATAGGTTTATTGCTTGAAGATCTCTGTATGCTGACACCCAGAGAGATTTTCCAGACCTTAAAAAGTAGACTTCTAGAACAAGAATATCATATCTTGTTGGGGCAAGCAAATAAATCATGCTCACCCCTCTCTGTCGGAATAATACCGGAACAGGGGCACATAGCCAAATATCTTGAATTATTAACTGAACCCCAACAGAGATGGATTATCACAGGGGCCAGATCCAACACCTTCCCATCGGCCATTACAAAGGGTCGTTACTTATCCATCCCTCTCCAGGATCGGGTTTGTCCACACTGTAAAAATCAAGTGGAGACTCTTGCTCACATTATTCTTGACTGTCCAAGATATGTGGGCATCAGGAATTTCTCTCCCAGGCTGGCCCTAGACAAATCTGAAAGTGACTCTGACTGTTCTGTTGTGGAGCTTCTGTTAAACAACACAGATGTCATGCTCTTGGAAAAAGTAGCAAAATTTCTTTTACAAGTGACAGAACTTTCTAAGTAATGTACACTGCTATATACAGTCTTCCTGTCTGCGCTTTGAATGTACTCTTGATTTGTATTTCAAAAATGTCTGGAAACGCTCTAGAACCTATTTTAAATGCCAAAGAAAGGTTGTTGTTGTTAAACTGGGTCCAGCCTTTTTGGAAAGCCAGTCTGGTGTAGTGGTTAAGAGTGGAGGAGTCTAACCTGGAGAACTGGGTTCAATTCCCCACTCATCCACATCTTATCTGGAGATCTGAGTTTGATTTCTCCTCCACATGCAACCAGCTGGGGGACCGTGGACCAGACTCAGTTCTCTCAGTAGTCTTTCACACTGCCTCCCCCACCTCACAAGATGTGTGTTGTGGAGAGGAAGGGAAGGAATTTGGAAGTCATTTTGAGGCTTCTTAAGCGTGGATAACAAGTGGGGGATAAAAACCAACTCTTCTTCCTTCTACCCCAGTGATTTCAATTGATTTAGAAGACTATAACCCTGCCTAGGTTATTGTCTTGAACTATAGTCTTGAACCTATGACTCCTTGTCCCGGTCTCTGGAGCAGCAGAAAACAAGCTTGCTTCCTCACCAACATGACATCCATTTAAATATCTATATGAAGAAAAAATGAAGAAAAAAATGTCAACTACTGCATGATTTGGAGGATCATGTTTCCTCACGGCTAAGGATTCCCTGGGCAACTTGGTACCCACCTAACACTCTTCCGTCTAACTTGAGGGGCAGAAGATTCTTCTGAAAGAACATAAGAACATAAGAACATAAGAACAAGCCAGCTGGATCAGACCAGAGTCCATCTAGTCCAGCTCTCTGCTACTCGCAGTGGCCCACCAGGTGCCTTTGGGAGCTCACATGCAGGAGGTGAAAGCAATGGCCTTCTGTGGCTGTTGCTCCCGAGCACCTGGACTGTTAAGGCATTTGCAATCTCAGATCAAAGAGGATCAAGATTGGTAGCCATAAATCGACTTCTCCTCCATAAATCTGTCCAAGCCCCTTTTAAAGCTATCCAGGTTAGTGGCCATCACCACCTCCTGTGGCAGCATATTCCAAACACCAATCACACGTTGCGTGAAGAAGTGTTTCCTTTTATTAGTCCTAATTCTTCCCCCCAGCATTTTCAATGGATGCCCCCTGGTTCTAGATCAGAAAGATCAGAGGAAAACGCAGGAGACTGACCCTTAAAGGCCAGGCTGGTTTGAAGATTTCTTTGTAAATTAAATCAGGGATTTAGCCCACTTTAAAAGGTAACTGGTTTAAGTACACGTTACCCACCTTGGCTGCTCACCTTAGCACATGGATGACAAGTGAAGGCTGGATCCCTCCTCTTCCCCCTCCTCAAGTCTGCCCGTTATTTTTCATCCTGTCTTCAAGATGGGAATAACTTAGCCTCGAGATTTCAGGAGGTTCATGCATGGTAGCCCCTAGACATGGAATCTACGCTAGGTCTTGGAAGCCTCTTTCCTTCTCCAACACGAAGTCTCCGATGCCCTGGAGCAGCCAGAGGTATTCAAAGCTAATGATGCCCAGAGGGCCCAATCCTGTTCGTGGGTTGGGGGGCCTTGGGGATGCTCCTGGATTGGAAGCCCTCCGGGAGTGAGGAGCCCAGAGCTGGAAGCTCAGAGAATTGGGACGGATTGCATCTGCTTTCTCCAGAGTTCTCCTAAAACCCAAGCCTGGACTTGTATCACAGCCAGGAATGGAGTCTAGAATTTGCCAACGCTTATTAATGATTTGTTGAAAATGTTCATCGCCAAAGGTGTGTAACTGAAAACACAAAAAATTATATTATTTACTAGAATAAATATTCTCTGCAGGGAATCCAGAATATGGAGCCACTGGAGCTCTGTGTGCTGCCTTTTCGATGCCTTGATCTGCGTAGCAATTGTCTATGCAAGCTATTGGAAGCTTGGATATAATTTAAATTGGCTGATGATTTCCTTTTAAGGTGCAAGAATTGCCATAAGAACATAAGAACAAGCCAGCTGGATCAGACCAGAGTCCATCTAGTCCAGCTCTCTGTTACTCTAGTCCAGCTCTCTGTGGCCCACCAGTGCCTTTGGGAGCTCATGTGCAGGAGGTGAAAGCAATGGCCTTCTGCTGCTGCTGCTGCTCCTGAGCACCTGGTCTGTTAAGGCATTTGCAATCTCAGATCAAAGAGGATCAAGATTGGGAGCCATAGATCGACTTCTCCATAAATCTGTCCAAGCCCCTTTTAAAGCTATCCAGTTTAGTGGCCATCACCACCTCCTGTGGCAGCATATTCCAAACACCAATCACACGTTGCGTGAAGAAGTGTTTCCTTTTATTAGTCCTAATTCTTCCCCCCAGCATTTTCAATGGATGCCCCCTGGTTCTAGTATTGTGAGAAAGAGAGAAAATTTTCTCTCTGTTGACATTTTCTACCCCATGCATCATTTTATAGACTTCAATCATATCCCCCTCAGACGTCTTCTCTCCAAACTAAAGAGTCCCCAACGCTGCAGCCTCTCCTCATAAGGAAGGTGCCATAAGGAGGAGTTGCTCTAAGATGGCCATTTAAGCAGAATGGGACACTTGAAATGCTCTGGATGCTCAGTGTGTGAACTCACTATTTGAATACCCTCAAATAAATTTTCAATACACACCCAGGCCCACTCCACAAGTGCCTCAAGAGCGGCAATGCAGCGGCATATTTGATGCCGGTGCACCCCCTGCAGCCGTTCACACACTTCTGTGTGCATAGCCCCTGAGGCCCACAGAGCTGACTGCAGATGGGGCCCACCACTTCCCCCCTCTTACCTCCTGTTGCCTGCGTCGCTCTGCAGAGACATGGGGACATGCCCCCACGGCCATGGTGTTAGGCACAGGTCAAAAGCCCTGCCCTCACAGCAAAAGCCGGTTATGAATAACCATCCCAAAGTCTCTTCAGTGTTCAGAAATTTATTGTTTTCTGTCAATTCTGCGCAGAAGAGGGAACTCTCCTTTGTCAAGCGGGACAGAGAGGAGGTTCCGAGTGCTGCCGTCTGTGTAACATCATTTATAGCTGTAAAAACAGACCTCCTTGTCTTTTGCTCGTTGGTTTGAGTCAAGAAGACGTACAGACCTGGTCATTTCATCCCACCTCTTATACACCTCGCCCACTCCCATTTTTAGTGAAACTTAAGTCAAAAACACCTTACGAAAAAGGTTTCTATAACAACTACTGGTTTCTATACCAACTAAGATTTTACTTCATCTTTATCTTTAAGGCCTTGCGCGGCCTGGGACCCTCGTACCTACGAGACCGTCTGGCCCCATATGTCCCACATCAGTCCCTGCGCTCTGCGGAGGCCAATCTGCTGGTCATCCCCGCCCCCTCTATGATGCGGCTGGCCTCCGCCAGGGCCAGGGCCTTTACGGCCCTGGTCCCTGCCTGGTGGAATGCTCTCCCTCCAGCTGTCCGGGCCCTGCCGGACCTCAATGAGTTCCGCAGGGCCTGTAAGACTGGGCTATTCCACTGGGCCTTTGGGGAGACCAGCCGCTGATGTGGGTACCCTAAACATTCTGAGAAACACTCTGAGACCCACTGTCCCTCTTTCTAAGAAGAGTTTTAATAGCTGGATGCGATCTATTTTAAATCTGAATTAGTTTTGATAATTGAATGCTGCATTTTAAGTCTTAATTTAACTTTGTGTTTTGTTTTTATGGTTTGTTGATGTTGTACACCGCCTTGAGCCCTTCCGGGGAGGGCGGTATAAAAATGAAATAAAATAAATAAATAAATAAATAAATAAATCTGTATTTGTGAGCTTCTGCTAACTTCTTATCTCTACTGAGGGGCCCTGTTTTCCCAAATCAAAGCTCAGTGTCAGGCTGCTCTATGAGTTTCGTTTCTTCCATGAAAATAAATTTTGGAAGTGCTTGGTGCCCCGTGAATTACACTCATATAACTTATATGATTAAATACAATGGCTTAAAACATTATAAGCTTAGCATATTCATATCAATGGTGATGCCTTGGGGGTCGGAGACCAGGAGGCATGTCCCCTCAGCAATGCAGAGCGACACAAGCAACAAGAGGTAAGGGGGGGAGCGGTGCGGGGAAAAATGGCGCCTTCCAGCTTGTTTTTATTAGCCCCACACCAGTCTTTATGGCCCGTGCAGAACGGGCCTCAGATACTACTGTAGATGTAATACCAAGAAAGTAATTTACATAATCCCATGTCCCTATAGATATCGGTACATAGGTGTCAGTAAACGCAGAATTAGTATCAGAATTCCTACATATTATAAATAAAGTCTTAGATGCCCCATTAGTTAGTCATTTTACACAAATGGGACACAATTTTTTTTGATCTGGTGTTTCCAACCAGATTCTTATAGCAATTCTAATACAGATCATATTTCATTACAAGAAGCCAGATTTTTTTTCATTTACTTGACACAGTTCACCCCCATGGACTAATGGAACCCTTACCTTGGGCCTTTTAATTGTGCGATGGGGCTGAAATGTGGTCTCCTCGTGTTTCTCTATTTTACGTGCAAGGAGGCAGCCCAATCCTCCCCTGCGGCTAGTCTCAAGGGGCCTCTGTTTCCTGGTTCTCTTAACTCCAGGGGCGTAATGCCCATTGGGCAAGGTGGGCAGCTGCCCAGGGCGCCACCTTGTGGTGGGCAGCAAAAACGCAGGGTTCGTTTTGGGTATTTTTAGTGGTTTTCCATTTTGGCCTGCAGGGGGCACAGTTGTTAAGCTAGCGGCACTAAAATTTCAGAGTATCTTCGTGAGACTTTACTGATGATACCACCTACGTTTGGTGAGGTTTGGTTCAGGGAGTCCATAGGGGGTGCCCCATCCCCCATTGTTTCCAATGGGAGCTAATAGGAGATGGAGGCTGGAGTTTTGAGGGTCCATAACTTTGCCCCCCCTGAACCAAACTAAACCAAACCTGGGGAGTATTATTAGGGCAGTCTCCTGATGATAACCTGAATTTTGGTGCCTATACATCCCAAAATGCACCCCCTTCAGGCACCAATGAGGGAAGAGGTCCAGGGCAAAACTGTGCTCTCTGAAAAAAAAACCCCATCCTGGCAGCAAAGCAAAATTAAATTTGTGCTTTAAGTGGTCTCACTTGTGCAGGGAGACTAGAGAGTGAAAGTGGAGCTTGAAGAAATATATCCATACAAGAAATTTTGCTGCAACAGATATTTTCCTCCATCATGCAGCAAATTGGCCAATGTAACTAATGATCTTTCATGTTTTCTGTAATAGGGATCTATGTGTACACAGAATCCAACTAAATGTGCAAAAGACTTAATGTAACTAATGGTCTTACAAGTTTTCTGTAAGAGGATCTAAGATCCCTTCCGCACATGCAGAATAATGCACTTTCAATCCACTTTCGTAATTATTTGCAAGTGGATGTTGCTATTCTGCGCAGTAAAATCCAACTGCAAAGTGCATTGAAAGTAGATTAAAAATGCATTTTTCTGCATGTTTATTTATTTATTTATTGTTAATTTTATATACCGCCCTTCCCTCGAAGGGCTCTGGGCGGTGTACAGCATACCATCACAATAAAACCAATGGAGCACATAAACAAAATACAAATCATAAATAAATAATATAGGCTTTAATACCCACAAATGCTAAAACTCTAAAAATACAACAATCAATACAAAATTGGTGCAATTAAAACTCCATGAAAACCCTCCCCAAAAAGGGGGGGAAACTATGGATCCCTTTGATGTTAGGGGACCCCAGATGTAATGAAGAACAGAAGGGGGTGCAATCAGCAGCTGCCCCCCCCCAAAAGGCCTGGTAGAACAACTCAGTCTTGCAAGCCCTGCGGAACTCGCCAAGATCCCGCAGGGCCCGGACAGATGGAGGAAGAGTGTTCCACCAGGCAGGGGCCAGGGCCGTGAAGGTCCTGGCCCGAGTGGAGGCCAGCCGCATCATCAAGGGGCCAGGGACCACCAGTAAATTGTCCTCCGCTGAACGTAGAGGCCATGTAGGGACAGATGGAGTAAGACGGTCCCGAAGGTATGAAGGTCCCAGGCCGCGTAATGTATGGAAGGGACCTAAGAATATACAGGATCTAACTAAATGCAGTTATTCACTGAACTGTCCATTATCTATATATATAAAAAGCTAACCGTGTATGTGTTGATGACAGGGTACCTCAGTAACTGCTGGGCCAATTCCTCTGAAAATTCCCAGCCACTATAGTCAGTCAGGCGAGAGTGTTTTCAGATGTTCACATACCTGAAATTTCATACCTGGCCCAGGTAAAAATGCCTTTTTCCTGGCGCTCCCTGATGAAGGACAGGGAGGGGCCTGTGTGTAACTGTCACCCTTAGAATGTTCGTGCTGCTTAGAATGTTCACTCAGATGGCCAAAGATGAGCAGTGGAAACAGCACATAGGCAGTAACTCGAGTGGAAGTGAAACACATACGCACACATACACACGAGGGAGAGGGGAGGAGGAGGAGGAGGAGGAGGAGGAGAAGAAGAAGAAGAAGAGGAAGAGGAGGAGGAGGAGTTTGGATTTATATCCCCCCTTTCTCTCCTGTAGGAGACTCAAAGGGGCTGACAATCTCCTTGCCCTTCCCCCCTCACAACAAACACCCTGTGAGGTAGGTGGGACTGAGAGAGCTCCGAGAAGCTGTGACTAGCCCAAGATCACCCAGCTGGCGTGTGTGGGAGTGTACAGGCTAATCTGAATTCCCCAGATAAGCCTCCACAGCTCAGGCGGCAGAACGGAGAATCAAACCCGGTTCCTCCAGATTAGATACACGAGCTCTTAACCACCACTGCCACTGAGAGGGAGGGGTGGCATCAGAGATGGGATCCAGCAGGTTCTCACAGGTTCCCGAGAGTAGGTTACTAATTATTTGTGTGTGCCGAGAGGGGGTTACTAATTGGTGATTTTTGCCTTAGTTAGGCCCCTCCTCTCAGAAGTAGCGCGCAGAACTTGAAGCAGTCTAGCAGGAGGTGCACCGGTGTGCGTGGCAGCCTGCGCCTGCGTGCATTCGTTTCCTACCCAAGGACCGGCGCAGCGGCTGCGTCCTTGCCACAGCCCCACCCAGGAATGCCCCACCCCTGGAATACCCGGCCACGCCCCCGGCGTGCCCCACCCAGCCCCATTGGCGCTATGCCACAGTTTGAATCCTACCACCATAAGAACCTGTTACTAAAATTTTTGGATCCCACCACTGGGTGGCATGCAAGGGAAGAGAGGGAGGGAGAGGAAAGGGACAGTAGGGGAGGCATGCAAGGGAAGAGAAGTGAGAGAGGGGAGACAGTGAGGGGTGGCATGCAAGGGAGGGGAGGCAGGGGGCCCAACATCTTGATATGACCCACCCACCCTAGCGGAGGGAAAGGGAAGGGAGGGAGGGGGAGGGATGGCAAGTAAGGGAAGAGAAGTGAGGGAGGGAAGAGAGTGAGGGGTGGCATGCAAGGGAGGGGAGGCAGGGGGCCCAGCATCTTGATATGACCCACCCACCCTAGCGGAGGGAAAGGGAAGGGAG
>NW_025949809.1:0-10966 GCF_021028975.2 Sphaerodactylus townsendi
GAACTGTAGTCCATAACATCTGGAGGGCCGTGAGTTTGACACCTATGCCCTAGAATTAATGGTGAGAGCTAGCTCAAAATAGTGGTTAAGGTGTTGGCTAAAGACTTGTTGGATAAAGACCTGGGAAACCCTGGTTCATATTACCCCTCGCACAATGGTAGCTTGCTGGTGACCTTGGCCCAGTCACATGATCTCAGCCATGACCTTGGCTAGCATTTGGATGGAAGACCTCCAAGGAATACGAGGGTTGGGATGTAGAGACAAGCAACGGCAAACTGCCTCCAAACATCTCTTGCCTTGAAAACCCCACAGGGTTGCTGTAAGTCAGCTATGACTTGACAGCATTATGGGTTCCAGCTATAAAAAAAACTTTAGTATCTCCACTTGAAGGTCTCTGCTTGAGCTCTTGGAAAGACAATGTTAGTTGGCTAGGCGGTGTTTCCCTCCTGCCTTCCCCAACTGGCTTACCTGCTCTTGCTGGCTTTCATCATGTTGTGGAGGCCAGGGGACACCCCCCCCTGGCCTCTGTCTCCAGAGCCATCACTCTGGCCAGGGCGGCTGGAAGCCAGCAGGAGCAGGTAAACTGGTTGGGGAAGGCACAGCCTGTGCGATGGCTACGCCTTCCCCTGTGCCCCTACTAGGACTGTCTGTGCAAATGGTCCCGGAGGGCGGGTCCATTGGCATAATTTATGCCGATGCACTCCCGCTCAGCACCTGTGCAGAAAGGGCCCAAGTTTTGCCCATCATGCAAGTCATAGGGAAGTGGAAAGGGTAAACCATACAACTGGTTCCATAGAATCCTGGTGAGTGAAGACCAGAAGGACTACAGTTTAAAGTAAGGTGACCAGATGGTCACCTTTCCGGCCCGGGACGGGGAAGCGACTGCGCGCGCGCAGCCGCAGAAGCACACGGGCTTCTGTGGCTTGCCTTTTGCTGCCCTGTCACAGGGCGGCAAATGGCAAGCCTCAGAAGCCCCTGCGCGCGGCCACAGGAGCAAAAGGCTGCAGGAGCAAAAGGCAGCCTTTTGCGCGGCGCTCCCAAGTCAGGAGGGAAGCGCCCCAGAAGACACTGCGGCAGCCGCAGTGCCTTCTGGGGCGCTTCCCTGTTTCCTGACTGGGGAGCGCCACCACAAAAGGCAGTGTGCTGCTGTGGGCCATTGTCCGTAATCGGGACAATGGCATAAGCCCAGCGGGATGCGGGACACTCTACGCAAAAGCGTGAGTGTCCCGCGAAAATCGGGACGGATGGTCACCCTAGTTTAAAGATATATTTGCTTACAGCTCTAGCAGACATTGAACAATCCAATACTCACCTAATGGAATTATTTTTGGCATTTGTAAGCCAAAGATCCCATATGATTTACTCTTTAAGCAGCAATAACAGGTGAAGCATGTAGGAGAATGACAAGCCTGTGTTAGAGATCTCATCACAGCTTTTGGAAAAGCATAGCCCAGATAAGGCAGTGAGAGTCTCAAGAACCAGAATGCTCAGGCCAAGATGCACTTTATTCCAATCCAGGAAAAGGAGGAAGTATGACTTTGTAACTGGAAAAAACGGGCTGGAAAAAAATCCAAAGGCCTTCTTGGAGGAGGCATTACGAAGTGTGTAAAAAACTGAGGAACGTGTCCTTGTTGCTAAAGAAAGGCCACTCTTACCAGTTCATAATACATAGAGATCTGGAAACCAATTCATTGAAAGAAAACAAAGGGATAAAATTGGCTGCTTTATAGAACTGTTTTATAATATTCTGCATGATATTGTTGTTGTACAGTCGTTTTCCAACCCTCAAGGAACAAGGCGCGGTGGTTCACAGTGAGGTGATATTGTTTCACACTTTAGGTACTAGTGCATGTTATGTTATTAGAGGTCAGCCAGATTAGAATTTGAGAGAGACCTGTCTGTGAATCCCCACACTACCATGGAAGCTTCGGTTTGTGACCAGTGATGGTGAACCTTTTCGAGACCGGAAGTGCCCAAACTGCAACCCAAAACTCCAATTTATTTATTTTAAAGTGGCAACACGGCCTAACCTGAATACTGACGCTTTAGTAGTTAGAAAAAACGGTTGGCTCCAATGCGCAAGTTACTCGAGGCAAGTAAGTTTGCGTAGTCAGCTACTTTGGTTGAAGTAACTGTGCAACGGCTTCAAATAGGTGTAATCACAACCCTAGGAGGGTTTTACTCAGAAGCAAACCCCATTGCCAGCAACCGAGCTTACTCCCAGGTAGTTGATCACGCTTTTGTGAAAATTGCAGGGTTTAAATAACGCCAACAGGGTTACCTACACTGCTTCCCCAAAACGAGGTCTTAGGTTTAATGCTAATAATCTCCCTGAAATAATTACACTGTTATCACATGACGAACTCTGTGCACGCGTGCCCACAGGAGGGCTCTGAGTGCCACATCTGGTAACCTGTGCCATAGGTTCGCCACCACTGGTCTAGACATTTGCCCTCAGCCTGACCCACTTTCCAGGGTTGTTGTAGTCAGCATAAAATGGAGGAGGGGAGAGCCATATTGTAAGCTGCTTTCGGTTACCATTGAGGTGGAGGGGAAACATAATTCAAGAAGGATGCTTTCAGGGTACAGCGCTGCATCTGACTTGACATCTGCTTCCAGCCTATGGCCATCAAATAAATGTATGGTTGAGTTGTGATCTCAGCTGGGGAACTTAGGCTGTCTGTCTCTGCGATAAATAGAGCCTTATAATATGCGAGGAACTGGCTGAGCCCTGCTACGGAAGCATTTGCAGCCAGCAGAGTATCAGCCCAGGGCCAATTCCTGTGGGTGCAGGAATGGCAGAGCTGCAGGAGCTAATTTAAAGGCAAAGATTAGAGCAGGAATCAATTATAGTGAACCAGATAGAGCTGGTATCTGCTAGCTGACAAAAGAAAATGGAAAGGAAAGGTCAGAACCTCTAATGGCAGTAAAAAGTGTCATCTTCTGCCTGTAAAATATACAGCAGGGCTAAAAGCCCTGGTGGACTTTTCAAAGAAATCTTGGCAGTGGGGAAGGATTTCTTTTATTAATGGAAAAATGCAAAAAAAAAAAAAATGAAGATACAGGATTTTCTTTCTCTCTCTCTCTCTCCTTGCCAAAGGCACTGGAGACTCTGGAGAAATCGTGGTTATCAGCTCTTGGTTTGTATTATATTGTCATCCATCAAAGCTTCTAGCATGTGAAAGATGAAGCACAATTTTATTAAAGATAAACAAACGAGGGGGGGGGCTGATCTACTTTGATGTGCGGAGAGATTTTGTAGTACAATTCTATGTATACAGGATTTGAAAAACGTAGGAATAGAAACTGTAGAGAAGACATGGTTGTGTAGTCCTTAAACAGGTTTTGTGATGCTGTTTTGTGAAATGGAACTCATTGCTAGCTTTTGCATAGCCTGTAGAGCACTGAGTAGCTAGTTACCAGCTAATCAATATATTACCATATAGGATGTGCAATACGTCACATAGACATCCTCAAAGAAAGTTGTAAAAGTAATGTATTGTCGAAGGCTTCTTCAATGGCCGGATTCAACTGGTCTCAAGCTGCTGAGTTTTCTGGGCCGTGGCCATGGTCTAGTAGATCTTGTCCATGTCCCAGGGTGGTAAAACCAATCAGTAAGTGTTCTGGGTGAAACTTGCTATGCAAAAGATGTAGTTGATTGTATTGTATTGTATTGTATTGCTCAGTGGTGGGATCCCAAAATTTTAGTAACAGGTTCCCTCGCCAGCCCCACCCTCAAAAGGTAAAGGCAAGGGCAGAGGCGTATCTATAGGGCAAACCTGAGCCCTGGGCAAAACTTGAGTTGGATGCCCCTTCATGGGCAGCCACTCCTGAATCACGCCCCCATCTCCCAATTTTTTTTTTGCACACCAGGTCATTTCTAAATCATCATCACATTATAAAAAATGCCCCAACCCAAAAATCCGGAACACAGCAATGGTGTGAAACACACAGGCCTTTGATAGAGACTGGTGGGATAAAAGGTACAAAAGGCTGAGAATCAATGAATTGCAGTACCTGAAAGGGATTAACCCAGTTTAGGGAGTTACATTATTAGTCGCAATTGCTATATGGAACCTTCACGTTCAAAGGCAGTATGCCTCTCGGGGAGGCGAGGGCGTGGAGATGGAAAAGCGGACCCAATTAGTAACCCCCTCTCGGCACACACAACTAATTAGTAACCCACTCTCGGGAACTGGTGAGAACCTGCTGGATCCCACCTCTGGTATTGCTGGTGGGGTTTTCAGTCCATTTACATTCATATTTGCATTTGCATTCCCTGCAGTAGCAACAGTATTAGTGAATGCAAATCCTGTGTCTGGGTGGAGTTCATTGTCCATGAACCTAGCATGCCCTTGGTCTTTGATTCTGGTGTTTTTAAGTACTGGTAGCCAAGTTTTGTTAATTCTCAGAGTCTCTTCCTTGTTGAAGTTGTCTTGGTGTTTGTGGATTTCAATAGCCTCCCTGGGTAGTCTGACTGGAGCACCTTCCCTGTGAGGAGAGGCTGCAGCATTTGGGACTCTTTAGTTTGGAGAGGAGATGTCTGAGGGGGCATATGATTGAAGTCTATAAAATCATGCATGGGGTAGAAAATGTTGACAGAGAGAAATTTTTCTCTCTTTCTCACAATACTAGAACCAGGGGCATCCATTGAAAATGCTGGGGGGAAGAATTAGGACTAATAAAAGGAAACACTTCTTCACGCAACGTGTGATTGGTGTTTGGAATATGCTGCCACAGGAGGTGGTGATGGCCACTATCCCGATAGCCGCAGAGGGGCTTGGATAGATTTTATGGAGGAGAAGCCAATTTATGGCTACCAATCTTGATCCTCTTTGATCTGAGATTTAAACGTCTTAACAGACCAGGGTGATCGGGAGCAACAGCCACAGAAGGCCATTGCTTTCAATTCTGCATGTGATTCCCAAAGGCACCTAATGGCCACTCAAGTGAAAGTAGCAAAGAGCTTGACTAGATGGATTTTTATCTGATCCAGCAGGTTTGTTCTTATGCTCTGTATGTTCCATGACATAACCATATGGGTCATCCGCCACGCTTTGCTGTGGCAATTGTCCTTCTCATAACAGTCCCGCGAACCCACACAGATGTGCATGCCGGTTCAATGATCCGCAGCATAGCCTTTTGGGGTGGTCGTCGGAATCCTTTTTTCCCTTTTCAGTCTGGCTAATTCGTTATAGCGCTGATCGGTAGTAGTCCTGGCGTAAGGGGGAAGGGTGTGCAGATGAGTGTAGCATTCCTGTAGGTTTAGGGTTGCAGTGCTTGTGGGTATCAACATTTCTTGGTTCTCTGCCGCAGGTGCAGACGAGGTACTCTGGGGTGGATACTCTGGAGCATGCAACGTACAGCTGGCCAGCGAGAGAAGACATCCGGAGTAGGATCCAATAATCGCATCCACCATAGAGAGCTTGGCCCCAGTTTGCTTTGTCGATGGTGATAGCTTAACGCTAAGCGGATGGGGAACCAGTCTCTTAAACTGGAATGGCACATCTGGTTGGTGGCCCATGGGTACGCGAGGGATGAGTGACATCCCCACCCTTTGAAAGGGCTTCCGTCAATATTAAAATCTGAATTACAACAAACCGGATGAAGCAAATAAGGCTGAAGCAAACCGGATACATACTAGAAAAGAAAAATTTATTCCAGCATCAGCCTTGAGTGCATCAGTTTGTTTGCATTTTTGGAACTGTGTTTGTTTCAGTGCATCTTGTGAGGTGGGGAACTGTGGTTGTAATTCCCGTAGCAGAAGGAGGCAGAGGATTTAATCTGTGGGAGTAAATTCGTTCTGTTAATGGGTGGCCTTTGGGTTGCAGGGTGTTGCGGAGGGAGGAGGTGACTTATGAGAAAGATCCCATAGTGAGCAATGTTGCAGGGTAGCACCTTTAGAGATGTGTAGCTGTAGTGTAAGGACCTATTTAGCCTGCTGGACCCCTTCGAGTAGTGTTAATAACGGCGCAACAGCCGTGAGAGCCGGTCGTTGGACATTTGTGCATGGGCACATCCACACAGAGGCGGGGTTGCTGTTGCGGGGGAGGGGTTATGAACATCACACCTCCAACCCAATCCACACACCAAGGGAAGGTTTGAAGGAAGCCGCAGTGGGTGAACTTGTGCTGGCCAGCGCCCCAGGCAGGGAGGAGATGGTGGTAACCCAGGAGAGTCTTGTGTGTGAGAGGGCTAGGGTCGCTTGGCTGGCCGGGTGTTAGAAGTAACCGAAGCCACAGAGGTGTGGTGAAGATGGCAGGAGGAAGTGGAAACGTGATGCCAGAGTGCGAGGGAGTGGCCGAGTGTGGTGGACACGAGAGCCGTGTGTGAATGGCTGAACGCGAGGGAGGGGAGAGCGAAGCCTGGCTGCAGGGTGAGGTGAATGAGCTGAGTGGTAATCCCAAGTGAGGCAGTGGATTGAACGACAAGGCACAAAGTGAGGCAGTGCAGGGAGAGGGTCTCCAGTGCTGACGGAGGAGGCCATGACTGTGTGAAGTGTGGCTGTGAGGGAGGGGAGAGAGGAGTGTGTGAGATGAGGTGGTTGTGTTGAAGTGTGTGAGTGCAGTGAGAGAGTTTTGACAAGCTTGGAGGAGGCTATGGCCGTGTGAAGTGTGGAGTGTTAATTAAAGTAAATCTAAATAAAAGATTCACGACTTCTCTTTAATAAAATGTAAAGGAAACAAAAGAATTGTAAAAATAAAGATAAAAATTAATTATTAGAATAAATTAAATAAAGAATTTTAAAGATAAACAAACTATGTAAAACAAAGAATTAATAAAATCGTAGATTATATTAGAAAATCAATAAATTAAAATAAAATTCGTCGGCTCTCACTATGAAAGTAATAAAGAAACAAAGAATTAATGAATAAAAGTAGTTATATTAGAAATTAGTAAAAATTTAAGATCAAACTAATAAATAATATGAAAAGATAAAATGGGTATATTAGAAATGTAAGAATCTAAAATTCGAAAACTAATAAAATAAAAAGGAAACAAAGAAGATAAAATCGTTATTAAAAATGTAAAATAAAATTTAAAGATAGAAGAAACTATCATAAAGGAAACAAAAGATAAAGTCGTTATCAATAAAAGTTCGTCGAAAATATGAAGAACAAAAAATTAAAGATCGTCGTTATATTAAGTGTAAAGTAAAGTCGTCGTTAATATTGAAATTAAGTAAAGATTCATAAAGGAAAGTCGTTATTAAATCGTAAAAGATTAAAGATCGACTATGCTAATAAAGTCATAAAACAAAAGTCGTCGTTAATATTAAATTGTCGGGTCCGGCTCATGAAAATAAAAAGTCGTCGTTAATTAAAGTCGTAAAATAAAATTCACGTCCGGCATAAAGTATGAAAACAAAGTCGTTAATGCGTCGTCAGTAAAGATTCGCGTCGACAAAGAACAAAGGTCGTCGTTATATTAAGTGATAAAGATTCGCGTCGGCGTAAAGTCGTCGTCGTTAATAAATTGATAAAGATTCGCGTCGTCGGCTTCATAAAGGAAAGAAGTCGTCGTTAATAAAGTTCGTCGTCCGGCTATGAACAAAGTCGTCGTCGTTATTAAAGTGTCAGTAAAGTTCGTCGGCTAATGAACAGATCAGAAGTCATAAAGATCGTCGTTATGTTAAGTCGTCAGTAAAGGATTCGTCGGCTTCGCTAAAGAACAGATCGTCGTTAAATTAAGTCAAATTAAAGTTCGCGAGATCGACTAAACAAAGGAAGAACAAAGATAAAGTCGTTATTAAAATTGGTAAAGTTCGTCGACAAAGATAAAAGTCGTTATTAAGAAGTCAGATCGACTATTAAAGATCGTCGTTAAGGATGGAGGAGGCTGTGGCTGTGTGAAGTGTGTCTGTGAGGGAGGGCAGAGAGGAGTGTGTGAGATGAGGTGGTTGTGTTGAAGTGTGTGAGTGCAGTGAGAGAGTTTTGAAAAGGATGGAGGAGGCTATGGCTGTGTGAAGTGTGGCTGTGAGGGAAGGCAGAGAGCGGGGAAGCAAGCGGGGTGGGAAGGAAAAGTTTGTCACAGTGGGCGGGGCAGCGTTTGGCTGAGCGACTGAGGCCGCGTTGGGATGAAGTGAGCGGGAAAGCAAGGGGGTGGGGAGGGGTTGTCGTAGCGCGCAGGAGGCGTCTTTGTCCTTTCGGAGGGGAGCGAACGTGCAGCTGGTGGAGGGGAGTGGACTGCGTGGCTGCTGGAAATGGCGGGACAGTTCGCTCAGCGAGGGATGTGAGGGGAGTTTGAGGCATGCACAGAACGTGTTGGCTGGAGGAAGGGGTGTGTGGAAAGAGCAAGTTCTAATGGACGCAGCATCTGGGAGGACACTGGGGCGTGGGATGGGAAGCTGCGAAGAAGCGGATTTGATGGCTCAGGACGGGTGCCGGAGTCATGTAAATGTTGCTAAACACTCTCGCTTGGCAGAGTGACGTGCCTGGGAAGTTTGGGAGGAGTTCGTCCAGCAGTTTATGAGGTAGCCCCTCAGAGACAAACACACTGTTAGATTTTTATATATATAGATAACCGTCTGAGTAGTCAAGAATCTGTTGAGATCTGGCTAGCCTGGTCCATCCAGGTCAGGGCATTTCAGAACATACTTCTGTATTTCAAGTTTCCATCCTTAGCAGTGGCTGTGAAGTGCTACTTATATATTATCATTGGGTAATTTTAACGGAAGATGCAGTGGAAGTCTTGCAGATAGCTAGAGGTGCAGGCTATAATTTTTCCATGTGTGGATCCTTTGCAACCGTACCATTTGTACTCTGGAGCACTCATGAACAGCTGACAGAACAGGAAAGAGAGAGAGAAATATTGTCCCCTCAAGCGACCCAAGAGGTCTATAATTAAATTACAGATTATCTCAATTAAAGTATAAACACACTTTCTGGTGATGAAAGCATTAATCTCATCAATGCCTATGGAATCAATAGCCTTGTATCATGCAAGCCTCTGGCCAATTTATTTCCCTGACACAGAGATCAATATGGCAATTTCAATGGCATTAATGATTAGATGCGTTTTATCAGGCCTTTGGGAAAAAAATTCTTCTGCAAATGTTCATCATGTTCCCATGCTCTTTGTGCGGATTTTTATTGCTGTCAAAAATTGGGTATTAAGATTTCAAAGAGAAAGAAAGGAACTGGGAGGACTATGGCAGGCGTTTAAATAAAACCCAGAAATGTTAGCAAGCGTACTGTATCAAGGTGTCACAAGCCAGGGCAAGGTAGTCGCTCCCAAGCTTAGCTGTAGCCAGAAACAAGTAACCATTCACTGCCGAGATGCAAATGGAAACGAGATGGTTAATTTTCGTTTTCTCAACCCGTGGGGGCTTGGATATCCAGCCTCTTTGCCATTTTTCTTCTTTAGTCTCGCCCTCTGTGCTCACAGAAGTGTGGCGGGCAGCAGCTGGATTCCGTGTTCATGGTGTGGATCATCAAATCTAATAGGGCTTGTTAAAAGTGCAACAGGCCAAGGATCAACTCACCAGCTCTCTCCGATCAAGAGGGTGTCACATCTGGCTTCTGAAATACCACCTGAGGAGGTTGTTAACATCTGCAAGCCCATTACTGGATTTTCTTATGTTTGTGGGATTTGTCAAAGGAAAGTGCTGTTTTAACGAACTATTAGCATAATTATCGGAACCATTCCAAGATGCTTGCTCTTACACTGTTTAGACAGCATAATTCAAAGAGACTCCTTAGGGAGGTGGCAAGACTCCCTCTCACTGGCAGTCTTTAAGCAGCAGCTGAACACTTGTCTGGCAATCTCTAGGCTGGTCCTACATTGAGCAGGAGGTTGAACTATGGCTTGTCTACCCTTTCCAACTCTATGATGCGATGAACCCTGTTTGGCGTGCAGAAGATATGAATTTCAACAACCAGCATCTCCAGGTAAACTGATCAAGTGGTAGGTGATGGGGAAGAACTTTATGAAGAAGGAGGAGGAGGAGGAGGAGGGAGGAGGAGGAGGAGGAGGAGGAGGAGGAGGAGGAGGAGGAGGAGGAGAAGAAGAAGAAGAAGAAGAAGAAGAAGAAGAAGAAGAAGAAGAAGAAGAAGAAGAGGAAGAAGAAGAGGAAGAAGAAGAGGAAGAAGAAGAGGAAGAAGAAGAAGAAGAGGTGGTGGTGGTGGTGGTGGTGGTGGTGGTGGTGGTGGAGGAGGAGGAGGAGGAGTTTGGATTTATATCCCCCCTTTCTCTCCTGCAGGAGACTCAAAGGGGCTTACAATCTCCTTGCCCTTCCCCCCTCACAACAAACACCCTGTGAGGTGGGTGGGGCTGAGAGAGCTCCAAGAAGCTGTGACTAGCCCAAGGTCACCCAGCCGGCGTGTGTGGGAGTGCCCAGGCTAATCTGAATTCCCCAGATAAACCTCCACACCTCAAGCGGCAGAGCTGGGAATCAAACCCGGTTCCTCCAGATTAGAGTACACTTGCTCTTAACCTCCTACGCCACTGCTGCTCAAAGACTCAGGAGAGCTCTGCCTGGTCAGAGTAGACAGTAGTGTCCTTGATAGACAAGTGGTTTGATTCAGCAGAAGGCAGAGTTGTGTGTCCCTAATGAGCGATCCTTAACACTTACTAGACAATAACTACAGTAGGGTTGCCCTGAAACAGCAATAGCCCCTTACGCTTATGAACGAGACTCCCCAATTAAAATAATGAATCTTCTGCTGGGGGAACATCAGTTTTGGACACTATAAGATTAACACTGTGATAGAGCTCTTATTAGTGACAGAGCATCTCATTCTCACAATGCTAAAACCAGGGGGGCTACATTGAAAATGCCGGGGGGAAATTAGGATTAATAAAAGGAAACATTTTTTCACGCAACGTGTGATTGGTGTTTAGAATATGCCTGCCACAGGAGGTGGTGATGGCCACTAACCTGGATAGCTTTAAAAAGGCCTTGGACAGATTTATGGAGGAGTGTCACATAAAATAGACAATGCAGGGGGAGCTGATTCCTCTACAG
>NW_025949810.1:0-10963 GCF_021028975.2 Sphaerodactylus townsendi
AGATCTTTTGAGTTTCTGCTATTTATAATGTAGGGCTCATTCCGCACTTGCAGAATAATGCACTTTCAAACTGTTTTCAGTTCTCTTTGAAGCTGTGCGGAATGGCAAAATCCACTTGCAAACAGTTGTGAAAGTGGTTTGAAAACGCGTTATTTTGCATGTGCGGAAGGCGCCTAAGAGAAGAGGAGAAGGTTTTTACATCCCACTTTTCTCTACTCTTAAAAGCCTGAAAATGGCTTATAAATCACATTCCTTTCCCTCCCCACAACAGGCAGTTAGTTGGAACTGGTTCACTGCAGGTTGTGAAGATAACTATGAAGAGCTGGTTTTCAGCATTTGCTCGTGGGATGGAGGAGCCAGTCTGTAATTGATGAAACCAAACACTTCAAGAACAGCATTTAGGTGACTGTTTTAGGAAAGGGCCGTTGGCCTCTTCCAGCTTGGCTTTTGTTAAGTAAGCTCCCACCCTCCCCTGGAATATCCCATATTGAAGGATACAGCAGCCCCTACAGACCCACAGCTAAGCTCAGACCTAGAAGGAGCTTCCGAGCATCCCAGATTTCAGGGCCAGAAGGACATCCTCTCTCCTTTTCCAGACAACTTTCTGATTCTGCCAAATAAAGACTTGTGAACAAGTGAAGCAGAAATACTCCAGAGACTATTCCATGATCATTCCCTTCACAGAACCATGAAGGATCCTCGGCTCATCTGGAAAGGAAACACTTTCTTGAGAGCCTCTTGAGAAACTCTCCAGTTCCTCTTGGGACGCTAAGAGATTTTTGTCCTTCGCCACCAAAGTTTCTACTACATTCCTGTCTCCTTTGGCACACACAGGGGAGAAAGTGATGATTCTAACATAGGCAAGGGAAGAAATCCAAGAATGGGGATTTTTTTCCCTCAGAAGGAATAGAAACCCGGTCAAGATCAAAGGCCACAATCCCAACCAGTGTGAGATGAAGTTAGTTCCGCTTTTTCTCTACCTTTCAGGAGTATCAAAACAATTCTATGCGTTCATTGTCTCATCTCCACAGCAGATATTTTCTGAGAAAAAATGGGGTTGAGAGTGAATTGTGACTGTTTCAGGGCCACCCAGAAAACTCCTATGTGTGTAGGAGAGGGGAAACAACTCCAGCTCACCAGGTAAGAGGGGGGAATCAAACCCTTTCTCCTCCAGATCAGAGTCCATTGCTCCTCAGATATCACACCACGCTGGCTTCCTTCAAATCACAGTCAGAGGGGATCACTGTAATCCCTAGTACTGGAGCAGGGCAAGAGAGTGTTCTAAGGTTTGGCAACTGAGAAATTAGGACTCTTGGCCAGCCTTCCAGAGCTCTTCCTGAGGGCCTCTCAGTCCCTCGCGTTGGCCTCAGCCCAGAACCCTCTCTGTGGTTTGGGTGAGTAAGCCTGGCCACAACACTGGATTAAGCTGGACATGGGACAAACCAGGTAGCTTGAGTCACTCTTACCTACACATGCTAAATCCCGCTTTTATGCTGCCATCCTGCCAAGTTGAGATTTCCAGAAAGGAACAAATAGTGGAATGGATCTCAATACAACATATTGCTGTTGCTCAAGATTTTGATTCATGCATAATCCCAAAGGCAGAAATGTGTCATTCTGGCATCTGTGAAAAGTTCCTTACCCAGAGAAGCCACGCTCCCATAGTTTTCCAGCATAACATCTTCATAAAAGAGCTCTTTGGTCTGGATCTAGCGAGGTGCCAACTCTGCCTCTGTGGAAAGAGATGGCCACCTCCTCAAAAAGAGAACACCAGAGACTGAAAAGAAAAGGCAGATACATTCTTCAGAGAGGTCATGCCAGGCAGAGAGGGTGGGCTGGAAGGGGACATTTTGGGAGTGGTTAAGGGTCCAAAAAGAGGAGTGGCGTTCAGAGCTTCTTGCCTGGGCCCCTCAGCACCAACTGCAGGGAGAAAGTTCCCTTTGGAGAAAGGAGAGGGGACCCCTGGCTGTCCTTTGTTCATCTCCCATACCTGGACTGGAGGGTCAGGTAATCCTGTTTTCACACCTCCACTCGAACAAGAACAGATCAACACTGCTTCTTCACTGCCTGGGCGAGAGGGAAAAGGGAAGAAAGAGTATTAGCCTCCACTTCCTATTCCTCCCACTTTGCTACAGGTGTAGAACTCATGCTTCCTGCACTCCAGGTTCCCACAGGAGCAGTGAGGACTCTGCCCTAGTGTAGAAGAAGAAGAGTTGGATTTATATCCTCTCCCCTTTCTCTCCTGTAAGGAGACTCAACGGGCTGACCAACTCCTTTCCCTTCCCCCCACCCACAACAAACATGCTGTGAGGTAGGTGGGAGCTAAAGAGAGCCTTTTGTTTTGAGATACCTTGGGTCTCTCTAATGAAGAAAGGAGAGATGGGAATATTTATTTATTTATTTTATTTATTTATTAAATTTATGAGGCTTGCCTCATCCCCTCGGAAGGAGCTCGGTGGCTAGCTGCTCACAACATATTGTAATCAATGTGAGGAGCTGCCTCCATGAATTTTCCGAATCCACTTTTAAGGGCTTTCCCTGAGCATTGAACATTGAGCACCATGATTTGAATGAAGTGTTTCATTTTGTTCATGACCAGAATTCACTACCCATCGAATTAACCAGGTGCTCCAATCCCATTAAATCTGAATGAGTCCTTACCATGTGAGAGGATATCTTGGGGACATTCTTGGGCCTGGCCCAGGTGCCTTTCCTCCAACGGAGCTTCCATCTTCACGGATAAACCCAACCTCTGAAACAGCAAAAACAGCAACAACTAAGAGAAGGAGTTGAAGGAGAAAAGTTTTGATTTATATGACACTTTTCTTGATCTTAAAGAGTGTCAAAGCAGCTTACAAACTCCTTCCCTTCTTCTCCCCATAACAGACACCTTGTGAGGTGGGTGGGGTTCAGAGAACGTGGAGAGAGTTGTGAGCAACCAAAGGACATACAAAGAGACGGACCGTATCGAAACAATGTGATGCACGCTATTGCTGCTCAGTAGCTTCCGTGTATTATACAATCTAACCAATTTTGCTTTGGAGCAAAATAAAACCTCGTGGCTTGACGAACCTTAAAAAAAACGAGGACAAGGCTCCTTTATATGACAGTCTTGAGCAAACTCCGGAGGAGAGATTACAAATGGAAATGGAATCACATACTAAATAACAAATGAATGGAATGCAAACAAAAGCTTCGGAATGAACTGATATTGCTGATATCTCCCGACGGGTTTACTTGTAATGTAACATGTAAAAATGTTATTGAGCCTTGCTTTTTAAGTATAGATGTAAGATTGGTTAGATTGTATAATACACGGAAGCCACTGAGCAGCAAACGTGCATCACATTGTTTCACATTACGGGTCCGTCTACTTTGTAAGCTTCTGTAAAAAATGACGTTACTCTTTCATTCATTATTAGTAAATCAAAGGACACCCTGCAGGCTTCATGTGGAGGAGCAGGCAAAACAAACCCTGGATTCACCAGATTGGAGCCATACATACATCAGCCTTTACTGGCATACATCAAGAAAGGCAAAATTAATACATCGGTAGTAAAAGCAAAAGCCCCCAAAAGACCGTTAAACAGATACATACTATTAGATACTCTCAGCTACCTCCAGAATAAAATTGGCGACCTCTTCACAAGAAACCAGGGTCAGAGTTATTCAGCAATAAAGCGATAAACCCTAATCAGATCTGGCAGCCCAGATTGGAAAAAGAGGATATATAAATTGATATATTTGGATCTGATTTTTAACAAATCTGGTGCAGTGCAGAAGTTGGTGGGCCAGGGTTTTCAACCACATTGGATCTGCAGCTGCATAACCTTGCAAGA
Organism: Sphaerodactylus townsendi; assembly: GCF_021028975.2. Taxonomy (NCBI): domain Eukaryota; kingdom Metazoa; phylum Chordata; class Lepidosauria; order Squamata; family Sphaerodactylidae; genus Sphaerodactylus; species Sphaerodactylus townsendi. Next base: position 3,840 of record NW_025949810.1, read on the forward strand.
TTTTTTTTCTAGGTTACTAAACCTACCTTTTAATAGAGGCAGAGGACATAACATTGAATCACGCGAATGGAGAGAGCTCTCCTTGCTCAGGGGTTTGCGCTAGGAACATAAAGGTAATAGGCCATACAGCTCTGCTCGAATGGAATTAACAATTGAGTGGGAGGAGCTGGTTCGTTTGGCTGCTAGGATGTAAATGTGCAAATTCCAGATTCTAGAAGTTGGTCTTTAAAGTATTGAACGGCTTCTGAACAGGACATTAAATAAGAGTGATTCGAGAGGCCCGAGCCAATGGATATGATCTTACTCTCGATACCAGACTGGAGTTAGGTGGCTCATGTGGTGGAGTGCAGAATTAAACCCAGTTCTCCACAGTAAAGTCCACCGCTTCTTCGCCACCACACACTAAAGAATGGATCCTGTCCCACTCCCAGATTCCACATCTTTTTTTTTTTTAAGTAGGCCTAGTAGGGTTTTCTCTCAACACTGGTGAAACTATCTGGAGGAATAAGAAATTCCCCATGAAGAAGAGGCTGCTGATGCACCTTTTTAAATCTCCCGTTCAGATAGTAGTTAAAACTTGGGACAAATATCAGGCTACAGAAGCCTTAGGACAGTGATAGCAAACCTTTTCGGCAGACCGAAAGTGCCCAAACTGCAACCCAAAACCCACTTATTTATCTGTAAAAGTGCCAACACGGCAATTTAACCTGAATACTGAGGTTTTAATTTAGAAAAAAGCGGTTGGTTCGGAGACATGCATTACTTGGGAGTAATTTTGGTGGTAGTGGGTGGCTTTGCTTTGGAAGCAAACCGTGCAACTCTTCGAACGGGTGAATCACCTGAGAAATCCTAGGAGGAGCTTACTTTCCAGAAACAAGCCCCACATTTGCCAGCAACTGAGCTTACTCCCAGGTAGTTGATCATGCTTCAGTTCTTCTGCGATGAAAATCAGTGGGGATTAACAGAGTTTAACAGGTTTACCAAGCACTGCTTCCCCCCCAAAACTACGTCTCAGCTTTGTCGCTAATAATCGAGCCCAGCTGCCCAGGCTAGCTCTAGATGTGTGTGGGGCAATTCCCCCCCCCCCCATGACGAACTCTGTTTGCTGCGTGCTCACAGAGAGGGCTCTGAGTGCCACCTCTGGACCCGTGCCATAGGCTCACACAACTGCCTTAGGAGAATGCACACAATATTATAGCTTTTTTGTAATTGGACATACCTGGTGCTCAAGCTCCTCACCTGTTCTGCCAGCCTTCTTCTCCCTCTGCCTGACTCAGGAGGAAACCTTTCGCCAGGGGCCACCGCTTGGGAACTGGTCTCCGGCCCACATCCTCTGGACCCAGCGCTGCATTTCGTGGGGGCAGGACGGCCAGAAACTGCTCCAGGATCTTAGGTCTAGGATCTGCTTCTTGGACGGCCTCTCTGGCTTCAGCCAATGACTACAAAGTCCACGGAGCTGGCTGCAAACCTATCGGGGCCCCTTTCAGCATCGCTGTATTGGAACTGCCGGAAGCTGCCGGCAAAGTACTCCTGAGTTCAGGGTCTCCTGATCCCAGAGACCTCTGGCACAGCTCTCTCCCAGAACACAACAACACTCCCAGCTTGGATGGGGATTATTGGGGTCTTTTCCTGTTCTCTTTCCAAGTTCAGGTCCCAAGCTAGGTCCTGTTCTTCCATTTTTTTTCTTTTAGTGGGCTTCCTCTGACTGTAGAAAAGACTCCTTTCCCCACGTGGGTATGAAGACAGGCTTCTTTCTGTGGGGGTGGGAAGGTAGGAAGCAGATATCAACCCAGGCAGAAGGAAAACAAAAGAGAATGATGACACACAGGATGAACAATTAAAAAGTGTGGCTTTGTAATGATTTCACGGTACTACAGACCAAGCTTTTTGAAATATGCCCTGCTTCTGGTCCTTTGGGATATTTAAAGGTCTCTGACTCTCTTTAAAGATGTCACTTTGGGTCAGGCTGTTGCAGGGGCTTCAGAGGACTAGTAAGTGGGTCAGGAGAGCTGTCCACCCACCGGCATTTTTTTTAAAGGTCATTTATTTTGGATTTTTAGGCCGCCTATTCCCCAAAAGGCTCAGGGCGGCGTACATCAAAACCCAAAATAAAAAAATACATTCCAACTTAAATATATGTAAAACCAATAAACGTAACAATATTAACAGTATTCAAACATCGCTCAAACTTTCAAAACTTTTAAAACCAAGATGGCAGCTTCCTCAATCTAGATCCACAGGAGGCCATGATGTAACACCTGATGGTTTAACCCGGGCTGGCACGATGGAAAGGCCTGGCGAACAGCCCCATCTTGCAGGCTCCTGCAGAACTCATTTAGATCCCAAGCAGGGCCCCCTGATCTCTCGAGGGAGCTTGTTTCACCAGGTTGGGACCAGGACTGGCAAAAGCGCCTGGCTCCTCATGGAGGCCAGCCAGGTGACTTCGGGCCGGGATTCCTAGACGGTTCACCTCCGGCTAAATGGAGGGACCTCGTCGGGCAACATGGAGAGGGGTGGCCTCTCAGGGTACGCGGGTCCAAGACCGCTTTAAGGCCGTACAGGTTAAAACCAAAACCTTGAAAATGGCTACAGGTACTCGATCGGGCAGCCAATGCAGTTGATAAAGGACAGGTATAATATGGTCCCCTGCTTGAAAACCCCAGCCAGAAAACAAGCAGCAACATGCTGCACGAAGTTTCAGCTTCCAGACCATGTTCAAAGGAAGGTCCCAGATAGTTACAATAATCCAGTCTAGAGGTGACTGTTGCATGGATTACTGTGGCAAGGTCAGAAATGAAGAAGAAGAGTTTGATTTATATCCCCCCTTTCTCTCCTGCAGGAGACTCATAGGGCTTACATAATCTCCTTGCCCTTCCCCTCACAACAAACACCCCTGTGAGGTGGGTGGGGCTGGAGAGGAGAGCCTCTGAGAAGCTGTGACTAGCCCAAGGTCACCCAGCGCTGGCGCGTGTGGTGGAGTGTACAGGCTAATCTGAATTCCCAGATAAAAGCCTCCACAGCCTCAGACAGCAGAGCTGGGAATCAAACCCAGTTCCATCCAAGATTGGATACACCACGAAGCTCTGTAACCTCCTACGCCACTGCTGCCAACTGGCGTGCATGTCGGAGATGGTAAAGGCAGTCTAGAGGCAGTCTTAGCGAATCCTAGGCTTCCAAAGACACTGAGCCTGGAGTCCAGAATCACGCCCAGACTGTGCACCAATGAGACAAAAAACAGGCATACCAAAGAATCTCTCCCTGCATCTCTCCCTGACCCACCCACAGAACCTCCGCCTTTGCTGGATTCGATATTTCAGCCTGCTTGCACTCCAAATCCCAACCCGGGTAGCTTCTCACAGCCTCAAAGGACAATGCGAACTGGAGAGCTCTCAGGAATACGATTCTGAATAGCGCACTCCGCTTGTCAAGACTAGCTGGCTGTCATCCTAGCATATTGAAGTAGACTCCGCGCATGGCTCCTGGAGTGTGAGAAATGGTTGCTCAGGCCCCACTGTAACAGGATGGTTTTGGGAAGGGTGGGGGAAATCCTTTTCTTTTCAATTCCCTTCCAACTCTTTTTGTGCACTCCAGGAAGCCCTCCCCAACCTAGCCACACCCACTTCGAGTCCCTACAGAGAGGAATTAGACCAAGAAAATTATTAAAATCGGCCGCCACTTGAAGGTGGAGTGCAAAAGGGGACTGGGAGTAAAAGTGATATTCTAAGATGAATTTCGATTGCGATCCCTCATGAAATCACAGGATTTTTAGAAAAAAAGAAAACTACACTTTTAAAAAAAGCTACTTTATAATAGATGCGTGATCTCTTTACTCCACACAGGCAGCAATCCTAAAAAAAAATCCTGAATCCACTGCCTCGGAAGTGCTGCGTTAATGGTGCAAAAAACATAATCTCCAAAAGCACAGATCGTTACGAATTTCTGTGTTACGCCACCCTAGAATTCACCATCACAATCAAATCCACAGGTCACGTTCACAGCCATGATTGGAGTCATACAAAAAATCAGGACAGCCACGCACAAAAAAAGCACACCAAAAGCATGAAACCAAATATTATGTCCATACCCACAAACAGCACGCCCAAAAAAAAAAAAAAATCATGCTTCTGCTGCTTGGTGGCACCCCCACAAGGCAACAATAGAGGTACAAATAATGGATCTTCACTCTTTTTTCAGTGGATTGTTGCAGATTCACTATCAAATTACATATCGTGTCCATGGCTACAGATTAAAGGCTTAAATTGGACAATCTGCCCTGTAATGACGATTGCAGCCCAGAATGTGACAACTATCAATGTTTCTCTGCATAATGGAAAATTCTCCACCCATAGAAGAAGAGCCAATTTATACCCCCCTTTCTCTTCTGTAAGAAGACTCAAAGAGGCTTACAAGCTCCTTTCCCTTCCCCCCTCAAAACAAACAGCCTGCTTAGAGGTAGAATTAGGGGCTGAGAGAGCTCAGAAGAAGTGATGAAGCTAGCCCAAGCTCACCCAGCTGGCATGTGTTAGGAAGTGCACAGGGCTAATCTGAATTCCTCAAGATAAGCCTCCACGAAAGCTCAAGCTGGCTTAGAGCGTGGGGGAATCAAACCTGGCTCCTCCTCCAGACTCAGCATGCACTCTGCTCTTAACCACTACGCCATGGCTGCACAGAATGAATGCACTGAAGTACTGCAAGGGTTAAAGACTGTGCCTGGGCTGTCTGTTGCTTGTACAAATCCAGTCTGAGACTTCTGTTCTCCTGAGGAGTGCCTAATGGGGGCCCTTCATTCCTGTCCTTCCAGCACCTCTCCCCTCCTGAAAGCTTTCCTTTACATGGGCCTTTCACCTGCCTGAGCAGACCCTGACCCTGAATTTCTCACCTCCATCCCTCCCAAAGGATTTTGGACCCCAGAGGACTCTGTTTCCCTCCCTGAGAGAACCCCCTAGACTCCCTTACTTGCTCCAGCCAGATGCCTCCTTCTGCAGCCCAGCCTCCTGAGCAGCAGCTCATGAAGGGGTGTCTGTCCTGAGAGCAACCCCCCTCCCAAGTAATCCAGCCCCCCTTCTTTCCTCCCTCCTCCCTTGCCCTCACCGCCAAGAGGACTCCGTCCGGACTCCTCCGCTGCTTTCTCTCCTCCCTCCCCACACCGCCTCGTGCAGAGAGGAGGAGGGGGCAGAGATGTGCCAGATCGAAGCAGCCCTGTCCCCAAGCTATGCAGTGAGGGCAGTTCTCCTGGATCGGGGCCTCTAGACCCATCCGCTCCGCATACCTGCATGCATGGATTTCCCCCACGCTGCAATCTCTCTCTCTCCTCCACCCGCCCCACCTCACAGTCCCCCCCGGGAGTCACTGGGGGAGGCGGCTTCAAAAGGTGCTGCAAGGGCCAGGAAGAGGAAATAAATGGCTTCCCCTGCCCCTATCCCTGGAGGCCTCTCCTGGGTTTTTCATCTGCTCTTATGGCCTTCTTCCTGTAGGGGCGGGGGCTGCTGGTGGGGGGTTAGAGGGGTGAGGGAGGGTCCCCCAAAGCATTGTGGGTGGCAAAGTGGGCCTCCCCTCCCTCCCCTCCCTTTGTGAATTCTTGTGAGGAGCAGCTGGGGGAAGGGACGCTGGAGGAGGCCAGGAGCATTTGGGAGGGGGCCGTTCAGCTCCCCCCCCCCTTGCATCACCTATGGCGCTCATAGATGTTCCTGCTACTTCCTCCATCGAAGCCCCTCGCCATGCAGGGAGAACAGACTCCCAGGGGCAGAAAGGCCTCCCATTGCCAGTTCCCACCTTTTGGGGGGCGGGTGGGGGGTCAGCCGGGAAGCCCCTTGAATCGGCCTCTAGGGGATCAGGGGTGCTGGATCTGGGTGCGAGGAGAGGCTATTACAGGTGGGGGCGGGGGGCAGGCACGCCCTCCTACCTATGAAATGTGGGCATCTTCCTCCCTCCCTAAAAGTCAGGATGCCGCCCCTCCCCATTTATTTTTTTAAGAAACGTAGGGGGGGAGGCGAACTTTCAGGGCAGTTTTTTATATGAGGTTGAAATTATTTTATCTCGCTCAAGTTTTGTACACACTCTGACTCGCTATGATTTGTAGGAGTGACCAGACTCCAGATGTTATGGATCATATCAGCCTGCCAGCATGGCCAATTGGCCATGATGACAGGGGCTGATGGGAATTATAGTCCATAACATCTGGAGTGCCAAAGGTTCGCCACCACTGGCTTAGACTGACTCCCCGTCCCTCTCCAGCACAGACTGCTGTCTTTCTCCCCAGCAACACAAACACTCCCTGCCTCTCCCTCAGTTCAGCAAAGACTCCGCACAGTCACTCTTCAGTGTCTTGCTCTCTCATCCTCTTTTCACCCACCCCCCCAGTCCTTCTGGCCAATCCTACTCCTCCTTCATTTTAATGAAATACACAACATTTTAAAATGTTACATGACCTCCATGCCTCCCACGTCCATAAGCAGAACACATCGCTTCTGTTGTCTGCAATATCTTACAGTCTGTGAAGATCCAGGACAGAACCCTGTGGCACCCACTAGTCACTGCTCTTTAGGATGAAAATGAGCCATTGATGAGCACTCTCTCCAGTAAAACAATTACAAATCCATCTAACAGTTGCATTGTCTAGTCCACATCTTTCCAGCTTATGGTACTCACAAGAATATCATGGGGCACCTCGGCCAAAGGCCTTGCTAAAATCAAGGTATGCTGTGTCTTACAGCATTCCCCTTCACCTACCAAGTTTTTTCACTCTACCAAAAAAAGATAAGATTAGTCTGGCATGACTTGTTCTTAAGAAACTTATGTTGATGATCACAGTATTTTTCCAAGTGCTTACAGCCTGTCTCCTTAATAATCTGCTCTAGAATCTTTTCCTGGTATTGATGTCAGCGTGACTGGGCAGTAGTTGTTTGGGTCCTTCTTTTTCCCCCTTTTTTGAAGATGGGTACACAACATTAGCTCCTCCTCCAGTCCACACTGGGACTTCTCCTGTTCTCCAGGGCCTCTTCCCGACACACAAAATAATGCTTTCAAAACCGCCATTTTAACAAATGTTTGCAAGTGGATTTTGCTATTCAAGACAGAAGCTTCAAAGAGCACTGGAAAGCAGTTTGAAAGTGCATTATTCTGCA
>NW_025949811.1:0-10956 GCF_021028975.2 Sphaerodactylus townsendi
CGTGCAGCCTTTCCTTGGTTTCATTTCCGCTTTTGCGATCGGCCAGCAGAAGGGGATGCAAACATTAAACAGTCAAACGCGTAACTTCATGGTTTATACAGGTAACGATTAACTGTTTGCGCAGTTAAACAGTTAAACGTTAAACTTTTACACGCTGGTTTTTTTTATCACACCCCTACAATGTACGTTTCCGCAGTGGGAAAAGGTCCCGCCCCATCGAGGCACGCCAGCCAATCAGGGGAGACCGGCGAAGCGAGCTCGCCTGGTAGTGGGGGTTGCTAAGAGTTCTGCAACTGCGTGTGTCTGCTGTGTGCTCGCTGCGGTGGGGAGGGAGAAACTCCGATGAAGAGGACACGGTTTCACAACGAACAGGTTTGGATCTGCGTGCAAATTTCAAGTGGGGATTCGACCCCAGATGTGTTTCTGCACTCCGACGTTCCTGCTGGGTGACCTTGGGCTAGTCACATTCCCCACCTTGGTAAAGGAACCTCCCTACATTTTATGATCTTTTCCTTCCAAATGCCCCCAAATCACACGCACAAGCATAAATACAGAGTGAATGTTGGCTGTTGTAATCACAAAAACCTCTCTTCCACTTGCTGGGTGGGAGATGGGGACAAGGAAGTTTGCTAGCCAGTTTCTGGCACCCGGTAGGAAATGTTGGCCAGGGACTGAAGACGGGCACTGGCATTGCATGCAACGTGATGTCATTTCTGGGGAAAACTAGATGTGATGTCATGGTGCTCTAGGAATTACCGGAAACTCTATGGGAAAACCGTAGAAGGGGCACTTGGCATTGCATGCAATGTGATGTCACTTCTGGGGAAAACCAGACATGATGTCATGGTGCTCTAGGACTCGCCAGAACCTCTATGGCAGTGATGGTGAACCTATGGCACGGGTGCCAGAGGTGGCACTCAGAGCCCTTTCTGTGGGCACGTGTGCACAGAGTCTGTCATGTGGAGGGGCAGAAAATCACCCACCCGCACACACACATACATCTAGGCTGGCCTGGGCATAATCGTTTTACCTGGGAGTAAGCTCAGTTGCTGGCAATGGGGCTTGCTTCTGAGTAAACCCTCCTAGGGTCATGATTCACCCATTTGCAGCATTGCACAGTTGCTTCACCAAACTTACTCCCGAGTAACGCATTTCTAAATGAAAACCTCAATATTCAGATTAAATTGCCGTGTTGGCACTTTGCGATAAATAAGTGGGTTTTGGGTTGCAATTTGGACACTGGGTCTCAAAAAGGTTCGCCATCACTGCTCTATGATAAAACCATCGCTGGAGAACTAGCAATCCCAGGGACAAGCCAAAGGGAAGCTGGTTTTCTTCTTACATCATTTCATATCATATCTTACATGCAATTACTGTCTCTCCCCGAGGTTGCCGTGTGAGGTCCCTTCACGATTGTTCTGCCACAGAACCGGGGAGTGACTCATCTCCCAGCTTGGGACACGATTCTTGTTTGCGGCTTCCAACAGGCAAAGAACGATCTCAACATATTTTAATGCTATTTATATTACCTAATGATTTCTAGGCTCCCGGAGTGTCATGGGAACAATCTGGAAGATGAATCAAAAACCACAGAAGGAACGAATTCCAGGCAGATGGAGAAGGAGTGTGTGTGTGTGTGGGGGGGCAGGTTGTATATACCTGCTGTGGGCATGATCCCCACAAAGGCACTGATGTGTTCAACTGTTGTGGTACCTATGACTGAAATAGCACCCTGCAAATGTAACCTCTATCTGTGGGTTCTGTGGGGCAGAACTTGGAATGATTTTGCAACAACAAATTTTAAAAACAAAATGGGTTTCTTTCCTAACATATAACATCAACATTTAACATCACACTTCAAGGTCCTGTTCAGGTTGCATTTTCAAGTCCTTCTAGTTACAGTCTACTGATACTGCCAAGTCCAATTCTTCTTTGCAAGCGGGTTGGCTCCTGAAGACTCCAAGGGCTTGGTGAACAGGATTCAACATGATGAAGGTTTCCAGGAGAACTCTCACCCATTACAAACACAAAAAGAAACCCTGAAACAATAAACTCCAACATTTACAATAGAGCAAAAATAAACAACTACCTTCCCAGTAGTTCCCAACAACATTGCAGTTACCTTAACAAGGTGTTCAGGGCTTATACAAACCAAGGTCCGAGTCTGGTAGCCTCGTCTCCTCCAAACTACATGAGCTCTGCAGCCTCCTGCTGCTTTGGGTCTCCACCCCTTTTTGGGTCAACCAATTCTGAGCATGGGGGTTACACAAACACCTGCACAGAATCCAAAGAAGCGAAGGGTGGGGGCTGGGGAGTCGTTTGCCTTTTTCTTCAATAGTCACTCGTGGCTTTTGCCCTATGGTGACTCACAGAGAAACTCTGTCTGATAGCTTCTGAAATGTTTTGCCCGCCTCTCCAGCCGAGGCACGTGCTGGTGACAGGTGCATCTCACCTGATGCATAGACGTGGATGAGATTTGTGTAAAGATCTCAGTGGTGCTGAATCTCTTCACAGCCGTTTGGCCTTGACTGAGTTCCCTGGCACGGGCGACGGGCCAGAATCCGCAGCAACCACACTGTTAGAGGGCTTATCTCATAGGGTGAGATGAGAATTCCGTTCCCATGAGAATGGGACTGGAGACACCGGGAGGGGGATGGGACAAGGGGGTTATATTCTGTAGTTTAAGCGGGAGGCCCCATTCCAGTCACGCCGTGTGTATGAGCTTTCTAAGATGTCTGAATAAATGGTCTTTCAACCAAAAGCCTTTTATTTCTGCCCCGTTGGAATTCCCTTTAAGCATTTCATGACTGGAATCTATCTCTTTATTTTTCTTCTTAACACTCAGTGGATTCTCTGGTGTTTTCACATGCAGAGATTGAATATTCCTGAAACTGTGGAAGGCGCGGTAGCCCCCATAGAGGGTTCCGAGCCTTCCCTTCCTGATTCTGAGGAACCAGTGGGGGAACGGGTCTCGCTGGTGAGAGGCTCTCTCTCCCGTCCCTCGTTCCCAGCATGGAGTCTTCCCCTACTTCGTTGGGATGAGGGATCACCGGATGTGACCATGTGGATTTGCATGAGTCGTTTGGGGCGCTTGTCTATGGATCGAGCGCCTGTGGATCGGATCTCTACCCGCTTTCCGTGTGGATTACAAAACCCCAGATGCAACCTGTTTCGGAAGAAGATGGGTCTGACTACACTTCATGCAGCCACCCAGGAGTCAATTGAACGATTCCTTGACTCATACTACGATGATGCTCCCAAGGATGCCCCAGTGGCATAGCATCCGTCTGGCCCACGTCCCAAGTCCACAAAGTCGAAACCGGGACGCTGGATCGCAGATCAGGATCGGTGATCGGGAGGGGTTTCGATGCCGGTTCCCAATCCGGGATTTCCAGCCCCCGGGCCTGTAGCAGTTGATGTGCCAGAGGCGCCCCATGCGAGCCGTCCGGAGCCGGAGGGACTGGAGGAGTTACCATCCGGAGAAGGAGGAATCCGAAGAAGACCTGACTCCCCATCCAGATTTATTTCCCTCCCGTCCAAAGAAAGTTGGAGATCGATGAAGTGGCCAGACTGCGCCGATGCTAAAGAGGCATGGGACCGGGAAGGCAGACTCTGGGAGGAGGAACGCGAACAGCTGCAAAAAGATCGTGTGAATGCCTGCAAAGGGACCACGAGAACAACAATGCAAGGACGCCCAACTTCCAGCTGAACCCGGGCCAAAAGAAGTTACGTTGCAACGGCAGTATCAAGCAGAACTTATCGGTCCATGACAAGGTCTTGGATCACTCCAAGCTGGATCTGGAACGCCAGCGCGAAAGCATTAGGGCCATCCAAACGCAGAGCGAGTTGACTGCATTATGGCCATTCAACGTGATGAACAAGCAAAACTGGATAGAGTGAAAAAAATGGCCTTACATGCGCATCAAGATTGCCTTTTAACTTCGCGAAAGAAAGAGAATTGGCTGCCTTTGGAGCAAGAGCTGAAGAACGGCAGCGGGATAACGTATGGCAAGAACCCGGGTCGGTGCTTACACCTTTACCAGAGCGCCTACCACCGCTCACCCTGCCAAGGGTTGACGCTGCAAGGTCCTTACTTCAATCCCGGCTGCCTCCTTTCGCGCCGCTGAGGAACGGCCCGGTTGCAAGGTCCCGCTCTACCTCCTCAACCGGGCGGTGTAACTCAGTCAGAGCCCCTGCTCTCCCAGCCCCACCGCCCCAGCCGTTGCAAAATCCACAGCCCCAGCGAGGCTCCAAGAGCTGTTGAAAGAGAGGATATTATAGGCCCCCATCCCTGCCCGTTTCGGACGGGACCGCCTCTAAACTCCCCTACTTCACATCCTGCAACTGGACGCACATATGCCGCCGGAGGAATTTTTGATGATTTGTATCGTTCTGAACGCGGAAAAAAAGATACGGGACATCGGGTCCGTCTTGGATGGGAATTGGCTGCTGACTGGTTTTGTGACTCTTTATGAATTGGCAAGCTGATGATGCACTCGCACAGTGGGTCGGATTTCTGCCAAGCCTTACGTGCCCGTTTCCAAGATCCGGATGCTGAAAACGTAAGCCATTCGTGCCCGTCATAAAGTCCATTCAGCAGGGCAACCGTTCTCTTTGAGCCGTAATTTGCCCGCGGAATTTGCGTTACTTGCTGGCGGCTACTAAACTTCACTCCTGACTGGCCTGAACGCATGAAATGTGAATACTTCTTCGAGGCTATGTGGAATTACCAAACTTCGGAGACAGTTCTCCTCATCCGCATTAGTGCACCGTGCGGCTGAGTGGATGTCGATCTGGGATCACTGGTAGCAGCCCGTCACAGAGTGCGGCTGGAGTGCCAGGGGATGCGTACGATCGAAAACCACCACGGTTGCCCCAACAGCTAAAGCAAAACCAAGCCCAGCCGTCTCCACGGAGATTTTATCTGAACGCCCGCCCGTCGTTTGGGATTATGCCTCTATTCGCGGTGGTCCTGTGGCCATCTGGCTGCCAACTGCCCCCCAAAACAGAAGCCCGCCGTTCCGGTCTCACGCGCCCCTCTGCCAAGCCTCCACGGAATCCTGGGCCTCCCCCCCAGGCTCGTCCAAAGCAGCTATCGGGGAGGAGGACTTGGTGGCGGTTTGCCTATCTTCCGACGCCCATGGACATGGGTCCTAATCCAGACCGGTGAGTGAAGGCAGTAGCCCATTACTATTCAAGCCTCTTTAGCCAACCCTGCCAAGCATACACGTGTGTAGCCTCATACCTCGTTGATTCTGGCTGCTCCCACTGTTTAATCTTTGACGCCGCAGGTGGCTGAGGAACTTGGCTTAGACCGAATTCCCCTAGTGAAGCCCATTCGTTTTACTCAAATGGATGGCAGCCCACTTGGAGGCGGAAGGCCCGGCCCAATTCAAAGCGCCAACCTGTTTTGCTCCGTTGCGCTGACCATTGGGAAAAAATTAGTTTCGTTCTTGCTCCAGTGGCCAAACACTCCATTGTCTTGGGCATGCCATGGTTGTTATTACATGAGCCAAATATTATTTGGAAAGAGCGAATTCTAGAATTCACTGACCCCCCCCTGCGGGGAGCACATGAAGTGGGGGGAAAACCCGCCTCCAAATGACGGTGAACATGGCTTCCACCGCCTTACACCGCGTCGGTGACTTCCTAATCCCACCGATATCCCACAAGCTTATAAAGATCTGGCCAGGGTGTTTCAGGAGCAAGAAGTGCGACCAGTTGCCCCCTCATAGGGATACCCGATTGCAAAATCATTTTGCAGCCCAGAGCTCAACTGCCCAAGGGTAGAATCTATCGCAAAAGCCTGACAGAAGAAAAGGAGCTCCGTGCTTTCTTGGATAAGAATGCGAAACGCGGATTCATACTGACGAACCACCAAACACACCCATGCCGCCCCTGTTCTGTTTGTAAAGAAAAAAGATGGCTCCTTGAGACTTTGTACTGATTACCGTGGATTGAAATGCTGTTTCCGTAATCAATAAATATCCTTTGCCCTTAATCAAAGATTTTCTTAAGATGCACTGGGCAGGGGCAGGATTTTTACTAAGTTAGATTTAAGAGAGGCCTATTACAGGGTCAGAATTAGAGGAAGGCTATGAACATTTAACAGCGTTTAATACTAAATTTGGACAATATGAATGCTTAATAATGCCATTCGGTTTGGCTGGAGCCCCAGGAGCTTTTATGGCCCTAATCAATGAGGGTTTTGCAAGATTTATTGTATAAAGGGGTGGTCATGTACTTGAAGATGATGTCTTGATTTATTCACAAACTATGGGAAGAGCATGAAGCCCTGGTTCGAGAGGTGTTACAACGTTTACTTGACAACTCTGCAGCGAAGGTATCAAAGTGCTTTGTTTCATCAGTCCCTCCATAGACTATTTAGGCTATCGGATCTCACCGGCCGGCTTAAAAATGGATCACAGAAATTAGGCGCCAGTACTTCAATGGCCGGCCCCCACCAACAGAAAAGAATTGCAATCCTTCCTTGGTTTTGCCAATTTCTATCGTGATTTTGCCACTGGTTGCTAAACTGGCCCTTCCGCTCACAGATCTCTTACGCACCAAAGGCAAGGATTCACAGGCTGCTAAGCCCGGGGCTCCCCTCCCTTGGTCTCAGGAATGTCAATCGGCATTCCAGCATCTGAAATCAGCGTTCACTACCGAACCCATTCTGAAACACCCCGACCCCGACCTTCCTTTCGTAGTTCACGTGGATGCATCGGACAAGGCGCTCGGCGCAGCCCTCTTGCAGAGAAATAAAGATGGTAAACTTGTGCCGTGTGCTTACTTATCCAAAAAGTTTTCTGGCCCTGAGCTCAACTGGACCGTAGGGGATAAAGAGACTGCTGCTATCAAGGTGGCGCTATGCACCTGGCGTCACTGGCTTGAGGGGGCCAAACACCCCTTCCAAGTTTGGTCGGATCATAAAAATTTGGCCGCCCTCTCAACCCCCCTCAAAATGTCCGCGAAGCAGCTACGTTGGGCTGATTTTTTCTCCCGCTTCTCCTTCACCGTCCATTTTTTCCCTGGAAAAACCAATAAACGGGCTGATGCGCTGTCTCTCCTTCCCGGGGAGGGGGGCGGTTCTTCGTTACGAGATATCCCGCGCACCGTGCTCTCCCCCTCTCAGCTGGGTATGGCTGTCACTAGGTCACAGACCTCCGCTCCTCCTCCCCCTTCGCCCATTCCGAGTATCGTCTCCCCCTTCCTGCGGGAACTTGAGGAGGTGGGGCTCCGCGAACTTCCAGCGGAGGAAGGAGACTCCCAGATACGCTTGGAGTATGGCGTTTGGAAACGGGGGGGGGATGTTGGTACGTGCCTCCCCCCCTCCGCAAGCAGGTTCTCGAAGCCTGCCACGATGCCAGGTCGGCTGGACATTTTGGCTTCCTCAAAACGCTACATCTGGCCCGTCGCCAGTTCTGGTGGCGCGCCATGCGCAAAGACATTGAGACTTATATCAAGGGATGTTCGGTCTGCGCTGAGGCCAAGTCCATTCCGGGAAAACCCCACGGCCTTTTAAAACCTCTCCCTGTTGCCTCCCGTCCCTGGGAGGTTATTTCAATGGATTTTATTACGGATTTGCCGGAAAGCCAGGGAAACACTGTTTTATGGGTAGTGGTGGACCTGTTCTCCAAACAAGCACATTTTATCCCCTGCACCACCATTCCCTCCGCCCCTAAATTGACGCGATTGTTTATTCAACATATCTATCGCCTACACTCCACCCCCTCCAAGGTGGTGTCCGACCGCAGGCCCCAATTCGTCTCCAAATTTTGGAAGGCTTTCCTGGGCTTGTTGGGAACCACCCCGGCGGTTGCCCCCCCTACCACGTTCAAAGTACCTGTCACCAGCACGTTCAAAGTGAATCAGAGAGGATGAACAGAACTCTAGAGCAGTATTTACGTTGTTACACTAACTACCATCAAGACAATTGGTGCGAGTTAATCCCATTTGCAGAGTACGCTTACAACAATGCCATTCATAGTAGCACACAGAAAACCCCCTTTGAAATTGTGTCTGGGCGTTCTTTCCCACCACTGCCCCAACTGCCCACGGAGGCGCTACATCCTCCAGAGTTCGAACAATGGATTACATCCCTGGCTGAGGGGTGGAAGACAGTCCAGACTGCCCTGCAACAAGCCAAGGACTCACAAAAGTTTCAGGCGGATAAACATCGTTCTGACTTCCCTTTACGTGTGGGGGCTTGGGTTTATTTGTCTACTAAGAATCTTAGAGACGTTCACAAATATTCAAAACTGGGCAAGAAATTCGTGGGTCCGTTTAGAATTACAAAAGTGATCAATGATGTTACTGCTCGTTTAGAACTGCCTAATTCCTTAAGTAATATCCATCCCGTCTTTCATTCCAGTTTGCTCAAGGAGGCTCCCGCTTCCGATGCCTGGCACGACCCTCCGGAGAGACCCCCGCCGACCATAATTGATGGCCACAAGCACTATGAAATTGATGCTATTCTGGACTCTCGCTTTAATCGCAATCGCTTGCAATACTTAGTTTCCTGGGTGGGATATTCCTACGGCCATAATCAATGGGTCTATTCGGAAAATATCAATGCCCCCTCCCTTATTTCTGCCTTTCATCGTGCTTTTCCACTGAAACCGGGGGGGAAGGGTTCTTTCTTAGGAGAGGCAGAGTGTAAAGATCTCAGTGGTGCTGAATCTCTTCACAGCCGTTTGGCCTTGACTGAGTTCCCTGGCACGGGCGACGGGCCAGAATCCGCAGCAACCACACTGTCAGAGGGCTTATCTCATAGGGTGAGATGAGAATTCCGTTCCCATGAGAATGGGACTGGAGACACCGGGAGGGGGATGGGACAAGGGGGTTATATTCTGTAGTTTAAGCGGGAGGCCCCATTCCAGTCACGCCGTGTGTATGAGCTTTCTAAGATGTCTGAATAAATGGTCTTTCAACCAAAAGCCTTTTATTTCTGCCTCGTTGGAATTCCTTACAATTTGATTCTGGAACAGACATTCTGGGGCCCGTTCCAGATTTTGGGGAGCTCTGGGCAGACACCACATGGGCCCCCCACCTTTCCTATACCAGCCTATACATGACCTACTCCCACTTGGAAGTTTTTCTACCTCCTTATCTCAGGTGACCACAACACTGGCACACCTTTTCCCCAATTGGTTCTTGGTTCATTCTAAAGGGAAAGTTGAGTCTGACTTGGTGTCTGTTTGAACATACATGAAGCTGCTGTGCATTCAGTCACTACACAACACTTAGACAGAAAAAAATTAAGTGCACAGGTATATGTGACCCCTGGCTTGACAACAGTTCATGTGAAAGGGATCTGGGAGTCTTAGTAGACCACAAACTGAACATGAGCCAGCAGTGTGATGTGGCAGCCAAGAAAGCCAATGCAATTGTGGGCTGCATCAATAGGACTATAGTGTCTACATCAAGGGATGTAATAGTAACACTCTAGTGGCGTAGGAGGTTAAGAGCTCGTGTATCTAATCTGGAGGAACCGGGTTTGATTCCCAGCTCTGCCGCCTGAGCTGTGGAGGCTTATCTGGGGAATTTAGATTAGCCTGTACACTCCCACACATGCCATCTGGGTGACCTTGGGCTAGTCACAGCTTCTCGGAGCTCTCTCAGCCTCACCTACCTCATAGGGTGTTTGTTGTGAGGGGGGAAGGGCAAGGAGATTGTAAGCCCCTTTGAGTCTCTTGCAGGAGAGAAAGGGGGGATATAAATCCAAACTCCTCCTCCTCCTCCTCCTCCTCTCCTCCTCCTCCTCCTCCTCATGGATTCCATGCCCTACAAAGAGAGACTTTGGGAGCTGAGTATGTTGAGTCTGGAGAAGAGAAAGTCAAGGGGTGACAAACCCCTTTCTCTTCCTCTCCCCACAACAGTCACTTTGTGAGGTAGGAGGGGCTGAGAGAGTTCTGAGAGAACTGTGACTAGCTCAAACAGGCTTCATAGAGAGGAGTGAGGAATGAAATTTGGTTCTCCAGATTAGTGTCTGTCACTCTTAACCACTACACCGCACTGCCTCTCGTGAACACACATATAAATCTGCTTTATACTTAATCAGATCATTAGTCCATCAACTTCAGAAATTACACGCACTGTTATAAAAACTGTGATAGTGTTATATTTGAATGGTATGGATACATTCACGTTTGAGCAGAGGAAACAGCCAAGCCTGTACAATATTGGTAGGCAGACTTGGTGAGCCGTCGCCAAGATTGATTGCTTCGTGATAAAACAGTTCAGTGATGTTAGAGCTTGTTCTTATATACGACGCTGTATTTATATTCTGCTTGTCTCCCTGAACTAAACATATTGTTATTTATGGTCTGCTTATTTTATTGTCCTCCGTTATATCCAGTATAACATCAGAGACTGATGTTTTGTCTCTTTTTAATGTTATGAGAAATTTTTAAGGAAATATAGTATCAGAAAATTTGAGAAACAGTTAACGATCCTTCATACTTTCAGAAAGGGTGTCACCGAAGACTTCAAAATATGCCTCTCGGTCTTTGGTGATGTGTCCTAAATTTTCAAAATGTTGGAGCATTCATCTCCCCTATCTGATCTGCCCTTGAATTTGTACGCCCACCTCCCATCTGCTACAGCGAAAGGTTACATTCTTGGTCACCTGTAAACATTTGACACATTTTGCTTTTAAGTTTGGTGAGTTTCGGCTGCAAAATTGACCTCGGGGCAGTTTTCCAGTTCTTATGGGAAGAGCTTTCCAGGTCATTAATACTGTGATATGCTTATAGTTGAAGCAAAACAGCACAGAATAAAATTTGGGGGGAAATTGGTGGTTGTGGGTTTTCCGGGCTGCGTGGCCGTGGTCTGGTGGATCTTGTTCCTAACGTTTCACCTGCATCTGTGGCTGGCATCTTCAGAGGGGTATCCCAGAGGGAAGTAATCTGAAGATGCCAGCCACAGATGCAGGCGAAACGTTAGGAACAAGAT
>NW_025949812.1:0-10955 GCF_021028975.2 Sphaerodactylus townsendi
CAGCGGAGGCTGTGTAAGGTAGGTGTGGCTGAGAGAGCCCCCAGGCACTGTGACTAGCCAGGGAGGGCACTCAGCAGAAAATGTGGGAGCACGGAAATAATTCTGGCTCCACATACAAACCTGTGCTACGCCAATGTGGCAGTGTAGGCTCAGGTAGACAAAGGAAAAGGTTCTCAAGAAAAGGCTTGAAGAAGAATTTTGAGGGTTAAAACTAAAATGGAGGTGGCTTGAGGCAGAATGGGTGACACCTTTCAAGGCATTGGCACATATAATCAAAAGAAGAGAAACTCTAAATTGAAGCATAAGAGCATAGCTTAGAGGCAATGGGGAAAATTCCTCTCATGAGGGAAGAACCTTAGGGGTCCCTTTTAAAAGGGCAAGACACACAGAACATACATAAGCATACATGAGCATATATAATGTAATGAGGAGGATTGCAACTTTGACTCAAGATCTTGCTCTCTCTCTCTTGCTGAAGATGGTTTTCTTGTGAGAGCATTTTAAACAAGGCGACTCAATCATAGTTGGGATTTCTGTGAGAGCATTTTATCAATATAAGCGGGGGTGAAAAGGAAGTGGGGTTAGTCCTTGTCTTAATTCCATAGGAAGTGTTTCCAAACTGGATCATTTTTATTGAACAGACAATTGAAGACAAACCTAAGAGGAAATAACATGAGTTTAAGCATCCAGACCCCCGTAGGGGGGAGGGGTCGGCAGTTCCTCGTGTTGCTGTGGAAGAAAAGATTAGGTGGGGGTCGATGGGGGAATTGCGCAAGCCTTTGTCCTCTATGGCGTGGTTCCAAACTGGCTCAAACAGGGTCCTAGAGGCAGGCACGTGTTGAATCTCTATGAGAATGGCTGCACCCAAACTCGAGAAGCCCACCATCTGGGTCTCGCAGGGCGGCTCCTCCGCAGGCTGGGATCCTGCTCCTTCTGAGGTACTGACGATTTTGCTGTTACTGGGTGCTTTGAGCTTAGGGCCCTGCACGTGCTCAGAGGCTATGAAATCTGGCTTGAACCTTACGGCTGGAGGGGGCCAAGGGGGCTTCCTCTTTATGAAGGACTCTAGGCTTAAGGCCATCGTGCGAACGTCTTCCCCTCTCCATGCCTCATTGTCCTGTATGTGACATTCTGAGGAGGGTTCAAAACGGCAGTCCTCTTGGTTAGTGAGACGGACGGGGCATAGTGCCAAGATGTTGGTGTTTTCTTCCGTCAGCATTCCTTCCGGCTGCAAATCAGTGGTTTTTGCAGGGATTTTGAAATGCGCGCCATTCTGTGGCACTGACGGAGGCATGGTGATTTCAGAAATAGCAGGAACGAGCAGAGCTGGAAGTGGAAACGCAGAGGAGGGGCAGGCAACGAGATTTAGATCAGCTGAGCTTAGATTAGATTCAAGTGAAGGCATAGAGGCAGGAGGACCGGAGGAAAGGCAGGCATTGGACACCGCGAGGAGGTAGGCATCATCTTCCGTCAGGGTTTCCTTCCTCCGCAGATCGTGGTTAATGCGCTCTGCCAGAGTTTTGAAACCCGCGCCATTACGTGGCGCTGACGGGGGTGCGGTGGCTCCAGAAAATGAGGGAGGAAGCGGGGCGGAAGGCGGAGCGAGAGGAGGAGGCGGCCGGGCCGCGAGAGTGCGAGCGGGAGAGTTTGAAGGAGGCGAGGAAGCAAGTGAGGCAGAAGGAGGACAGGCGTCCAAATTAGTGGATAGAGAAAATTCCGGGGGTGAAATTGAAGGTGAAAGATCGAAAGGAGGGCGGCCTACAGCAAGGGAGCCATAGGTCTGCAGGCTGATGGCGACATAACATTGTCTCCACGTCAGTAGCAGTGACACCGGCGCGCGAGGCTCTGTGCGAAGAGTGCGCCCGATGTTTTCCCAATCCTTAAGATTCAATGTCCCCCTTTCTGGGTACCATGGACATTGAGCTTCAATCTCCTCAACCAATTTGCGCAGCTCCCCTCTCTTTATGGAGACCCTGCCGCATTTCGCTAACGCTTTTAGTTCGTTAACGTGCTTGTCATAAGCCCTGCTTTTGCAAGCTCCCATACTCACCGGTGTTCCGTCGGACGAGAGAGTGTCCTAGGACGCGAGTCTCTGGATGCGCCGATCCAGAGGACAGGCGATACCGAAACGGTGGTCCCTGGATGCGCCGATCCAGCGGACTTCGGTACCGCGGCCCTTTCCCAGGCGACGGTGAGCAGGGTGGAGGTTCGAGGATTCCCGGGTTTCTGGCACCAGCTTGTAGTCATCCCCGCAGGGTCGTCGCTAAGGAATAGGCAAGACGCGGAGGAGGTTTCATCTGGTGGAGAGCGTCAGCAACAGGAAGCGCGGGATTTCGTGATCCTGACAACTCTCCCGTGTGCTGGTCTCTGCCACCTTTTATTATGATTCTATCGGGGGCGTGTAGAAGGGAGGAACAGAGGGAGTTCCGGGAGAGCGGGAGGTTGGGAGATCATCATGTGATGCATGATCTCACCTGGCTACGTGCGGAGAGGAGCGTAAGCGTCTGAGCCTAATCCTCACCTGGGGGCAAGACCATTGTCCCTGCGCCCGGTGACTGAGCCAGACAGTTCATGACACGTGACTCATAGGGGGATGAGGAGTGGGGGTGCGGTGCGACCAGAAGGCCGTAGGAGCGTAGGTGTTCCAGCGCTCGACCACGGTGCTGCTGGGTCAGCGGTGCATTACTACAACTAGCGAACACTTTATAAAATATACCATTATGTTTACTTAAATATGGAAATGATGTAACAGAAGCATTACTATAAATGTGTAATAGAACTTGAAAAATGAATGTAGAAGAGATTGGGCACACAGGTGTTGCTGGATCTCAGCTGCTGAAAGTTCTCTGAAGTACTGACATTTATGTCCAGAATCATGGAAGTAGCTGTGAGATAGGAGCTTCTGGCCACAACTGTAGCAGAGATCAGGTGCCTGGGAGAAGCTGGATCTCAGCTACTAATAGTTCTCCATCTCTGTGGTCCTGAAATTTGCCTCCAAGATCGTGGAGGTTGCTATGGCCAGTACACACAACACTTCTTTTGCAAATAGAAGACACTTGTGAATGAAGAAAGGACAGAGACATAACATTTGAGTCATTCCTAAATGTTCACCATATTTCAGGATGCGGACAGTCTCCCCCACATCAGTTTGCCTGGTGATCCAATCTTGTTGTCTCATGTTCCTCTGTAACATGAACCTAATTTATCCCATACTGATGGCTTGCTCAGGGGGGTCCTTGAATTGTGCAGGCCCTGCTTAGTGTGAGGCAGCTCATTTGTTCCAGCTGTTTGCGTGCTGAACCTAGAATCCCAGTGCGATTAGTTAATTTGTGGGATGGGTTGTGTATCTTGTGGGTGTGCATTAATAACAGCCCAGAAGAAGGAAAAGCTTCGTTGTAGAGCATATGCTTGCCAGTACAAGTGTTACTCGACTTGGTGGTTTGCTTCCAAATACATAATTTAGGGGAATTTAATTGTTAGCAAGAGGCAGGTAAAGCGGGATTCTCCACCAATGTGTACCAGGATCCTTATATAGGAGTTTAGACCTTTGAATAACGAGGACAGCTTTGACAGACACTACATAGGAATCGGGCCATCTCCGCCGCTAAATTAAGTGCCTCAGCCATTATACGCTTCCTCTATGGGAAAGGCCGAGGATACATCCCTGCAGCGTTGAGAGCATTTAATGCCAAAGTGAGTCAACAAATCCTTTATGGGATCCCCATCTGGATAGGGGCATGGAGCAGAGAGGTTGAAAGGGTCCAGTCATACTTTCTGTATAAAATCCTTGGCTTGCCCCATTCTGTTCCCTATGCGGCCCTGTGCTTAGAAACAGGCCAGCATCGGCTGGAAACTCTGGCCTGGTGCCGTACATTCAAGTTTTGGGCCAGGATTTGTTTTAATCGAGATGAACTGGACTATACATCCCAGGGACGCTCCATCCTCCACACAACCCAGTGGTGGGTTAAAATCGAAGCCAAACTTAATGAGTTGGGCATTTCCTTGGAGGACCTGCTAATGCTAACAGAGCAGGAGGTCTATGGGGCTATCAAGAAGAGACTTTTTGACAGAGAGTTTCAACAGATGCTAGAGGAAGCTAATAAAACCTGTTCCCCGATCTCTCTGGGAATACCTATGGATAGACTAATTGCAGCCCAGTACCTTTATCTCCTGGTTGAGGCCCGGTGGCGTAGAGCAATCACCTTAGCTAGGTGTAATGCCCTGCCTTCTTCCTTTAGCCTTGGACGCCACCTTGGAATCCCACATAAAGAAAGGAAATGCCCGTGTGGCATGGGTTCTGTGGAAACAGTATCTCATATGCTGTTGGATTGTCCCTTTTATGAGATAGGTAGGAAGAAGCACATAATCCCCTTCCTGCATGGAAGTGAAGGCATTACAGATAAACAGAAGGTTATATATCTTTTAAACAGCCACAACTACGAGCTGTTGGAAGCGGTGGCTAAATTTTTAAATGGTGTTATTTTAACTCGTCAGAAATTGTAAAGTTGTAAAGGCTGTTATTATCTTGCTAAGCTAATCTTAAACAATCTATATGCCATTAAAGGTATTCGAAATCGAATCGACAGCTTTGACAGTAAATAATGTATTATTAAAGAAAAAATAATAACAAAGACTATTACAACTGTACTATTTATTTATTTATTCGATTTCTCCATCACCCTTCCCAGGAGGCACATTAAAACAGTAAAAGTTAACAATAAATACATTAAAATCATTCATTCAAGTGTATCTAACTCTAAAATAATAGATCACATGATCACAGCCATCAGACCTTAGGTGTCTAATCCCTCCCTCTACCATCAGGTCATTAATTTTTGGTGTCACCCTTGCAAAAAGATCTGCATGCGGGGGAGGGAAGAAAAAGACTTTAAGAAGAGAGGAAGGGGAAGGGGGAAGAGGATGAACGGAACAAAAAGAATGGGGAAGAAGAGGGGGAAAGGGAGGGGGCATAGATTTAACACCATAGTTGCCTCAACCCTATGCCTGGTGGAACAGTTCTGTCTTTCAGGCGCTGCGAAATTGCATTAAATTCCTCAGCGCTCTGGCCTCTCTGAATGGAGCATTCCACCAGTGGGGCCAGGGCTGAGAGGCAAACCAGAGATCACCGAGGATCACCAACTGATTTTCATGTGCTGAAATGTAGTGGCCTTCAAGGGACATAATGGAAGAGGCAGTTCTGTACATACGATACTCTTTTCCACCAAAAGATAACAGTAGAATTGTATATTAATCCGCCATTTCCTGGACCTTATTTGTTGTAGAATGCTCCGCTTGGGTCCTACTGCCTGGGGGACAGAAGTGGATAGACACTAGTGCCTTGGGGTCAGAACTAGGTGAGCAGCTAAGATTCTCTTCTGTGTGACTGCGTAACTAGAATTAAAAAAAACCCTATATATTTCTGGAATTGGCAGGACCAGCTGATACAACTATGTACTTTTTGGGTTGAAAGGGAACCCAGGATTGGAACCTGCAGTCAGAGCAAATATCCTGGGGCTACCTTCAGCAAATGTTGGCAGGAAGAATCCCTTCAGCTGCACACAAAATATTGGATGCAAGCTTAGAGTGAAACTGACCAGAGAGCAAAATGGTCAGGGCAGGAAACATAAGATGCCTCTTGAGCTCTGCATTCCACACAGCCAGGCAGGAGACATCTTGCAGATGGCTTAGGAGAAAAGGGGGCATTTTGAAGCATTTAAAAAAAAGATGTCTTGAGCATAAATAAGACATCCTAAGGACATCTTGGGGAAAAGTCTGTGCGGAGTGCCTTCCCAGGACCCCCTTTTTGTGTCCTCAGGACATCTTATTTTAGATGTGCGGAATGGATCGTGGTTTTCTTTACTGTCGGGTGGGTATTTACTGGGGTATATTAGTAATTTTATTCATGGGAAATACAGGAGAGAACTGTCATCCATACTGATGAGATTATGAGAGTGTAGCTGAAGACCCATACATAATTTATAGCATATATACAATTGAGGTAGGGGTGAGGTTAGTGAACTGAACTTTATTTAAGGTCTTAGTCCAGGAATTAAGAAATTAACATTACTTCAGCAATAACCAGTAAAACAGGAACAGTAAAACAAACAGTTAATACATTAGTCCTTAACAGCCAAAGGATTCTATGATGAGGTTAATATTTATGTCGGCCCTCCTTAGCTTCCAGGTGTCTCCTGTCTGAACTCCATTTTTGCCTCTGTTGTTGCCATGTGGAACTGTGCATATCCTTGTAGAGAGCTGAATAACTGCCCATTAGGATCATGGGAGTAGTCTGCCCACTAACCCAACCTCACAGATTCAGTAAGCAGCATGTCCAGTGAAACAGCATGAGGTGGAAGCAGCCTTTTCCAAAGACCCCGGACAGCCACTATGAATTAGAATGGACAATAATGGGTTGGGTGGACTAATCAGTTTGATTCTGTATGAGGTAGCTTCAGAAACAGAAGTTGTTGCATGCCAAAAGGGTTGCTTTCTGCATACATTCCACAAAATTTTCAAAGTATCAGAATAACAGCATCATTAGCTGGTTCATCAAGTCCACCCTGTTAAAAACAAAATAACCAGGATATTTCAACTTCACTATTTTCTGATGCCCACTATATAAATCTGAAGTTTGAAGGGCTCACGTCTGTGCTGTTTGCGTCTTAACATTTGCTTGCAGACATTCTTGGAATCAAAGCAAATGTTATTCTGGGAACTCTGTGACTAGATCTTTCCAATTTTTAAAAAAAGTTTGGATAGGGCTGTGGTGTGGGTACAAAAAGGTTTAATTATCCCCCCCCCCCCAATTGCTGATTAAAACCAAGTGCCCTTTTCTACATTGTTATTAATTCTGGAAGAGGGAAAAGTAGCACCTGAGAGGAAGGGGCCCTCTATGTTGATCTTTTGTTTTGGCCTTCAAACTTTGCATTATAAATGCAGTGGATCTTTCAGGGTACTCTGGGAAACTGATCCATAACATAGCAGGGACAACCAAAAAGCCTGGGCATGATCAGTCAACGTTCATCCACTTGTGAGGGCTGGATCCATTAGAAGGCATTGTTGTCCAATTTTTATAAAACAATCAAATCCTACTTTCAAATCTGGCACTGGCAAAATCCCCAGAACAGTTCTGGATTCACTAAAAAGCAGACTCAAATTCCTGTACAAACATCCCCGAAGTAGAATATGTACAAACATCCCCGAAGTAGAATACTTTATCCCTAGTTACATATTCAACGAATATATAATCATGTATGTAGACCCCCATTAGGCAGCTAAAGAAGCTCACCTAAGTCAATTTGAAAGGGCCATACTAAACCAGTCCAGAAAGGATTGAAAGTATTTTCTAGGTGGTATCCTATCCATGGGATGGGACAGCGCTTGCTTACCAGAGACCAAAGCTGCAGTTCTATGCACACCTATCTGGGAGTAAAATCCCAGGTGTCATCAGTGTTTCCATCAAAGTAAACATGTTAGGATTAGACAACCTTCTCATTCCATTTGCATTCTAGCTGACTGAGAGATAGCATATCGTTTTTTAAAAATGAATATATACATGTGTAGGGATGAGCTGCTGACCCAGCAGCACCGTAAGTAGAGCGCTGGAACACCGGCGCTCCTACGGTCTTCTGGTCGCACCGCTCCCCCACCCCTCACCCCCCGATGAGTCACGGGTCATGAACTGCCTGGCTCACAACCACCGGGTGTCCCAGACAAAGGGACAATAGTCTCGCCCCCAGGTGAGGATTAGGCCCAGACGCTGATGCTCCTCTCCGCACGTAGCAGCCAGGTGAGATCATGCATCACATGATGATCCCTCAGTCTCCCGCTCTCCCGCTCTCCCGGATTTCCCCCCGATCCGCCCTTCTACACGCCCCCGCTATAATCATAATAAAAGGTGCCAGGAACCAGCACGCGGCAGAGTCGCTAGGAACACGGACACCCGCGCTCCCGCTGCTGGCACTCTCCACCAGATGAAACCTCCGCGTCTCGCCTCTTCCTTAGCGACGACCCTGCGGGGATGACTACAAGCTGGTGCCGAAACCCGGGAATCCTCGAACCTCCACCCTGCTTACCGTCGCCTGGGAAAGGGCCGCGGTACCGACGTCCGCTGGATCGGCGCATCCAGGGACCCGAGTTCTAGGACACTCTCTCGTCCGACGAAACACCGGTAAGTATGGGAGCTTGCAAAAGCAGGGCTTATGACAAGCACGTTAGCGAATTGAAAGCGCTAGCGAAATGCGGCAGGGTCTCCATAAAGAGAGGGGAGCTGCGCAAATTGGTTGAGGAGATTGAAGCTCAATGTCCATGGTACCCAGAAAGGGGGACATTGAATCTTAAGGATTGGGAAAACATCGGGCGCACTCTTCACACAGAGCCTCGCGCGCCGATGTCACTGCTACTGACGTGGAGGCAATGTTATGTCGCCATCAGCCTGCAGGTCTATGGCTCCCTTGCTGTAGATCGCCCTCCTTTCGACCCTTCAGCTTCAGTTTCACCCCCGGAATTTTCTCTATCCTCAAAATTGGACACCTGTCCTCCTTCTGCCCCCCTTGCGCCCCCACCTTCTTCAAATTCTCCCGCGGCTCGGCCGCCCCCTCCCCTTGCTCCGCCTTCATTTTCTGAAGCCACAGCACCTCCGTCAGCGCCACATAATGGCGCGGGTTTCAAAACCCTCGCAGAACGTATTAGCCACGACCTGCGGAAAAAGGAAACCCTGACGGAAGACGATGCCGATATCCTCGCCCTATGCCCCATCCACTACACAGATAACGAGGGGGAGGATGGCATCATTCGGCGAGTTGTCGAGTACCGACCCCTAGGTTACAACATTCTCACTGAGCTCCGCAAGGCAATGCGGGACGTAGGAATCACCAGCCCCTATGTGAGAGGCATGTTGGAAGCAGTCGCCAGGAACCACCTAATGGTTCCGGAGGACTGGAAAACCACCTTTCGCATGCTTTTAAACCCCGCACAGTATGTGATCTGGGACAGCGAGTACCGTCAGCAGTGCATAAACAGGGGAGCAGCCTCTGGCGGCGCCTACACCGCCGCACAGCTTTACGGCTGCGAGGCTTTCGCCAACCCCAACGATCAGATTGTTCTGCCAGAGGCCACCCTTGCAGTCGCCTCTGACTGTGCCTACAAGGCGTTCGTAAAGGTCCCCAGTGCCGGGCAGCCAACCCAAAGCTTCTCTACCATCCGACAAAGGCCCCAAGAGCCCTATGCTGACTTTGTGAACAGGCTCCAGGAGGCCCTCAGGAGACAGGTTGACAATGAGGAAGCCCAGGGTGAACTCCTTAAGCGCCTTGCCAAGGGGAACGCCTCTGCTGAGTGCCGCAAAGCAATCATAGGTCTAGGTAGGAACCCCGAACTGGCCGACATGCTTAAGGCTTGCCAGGAGATCGGGTCTTTCGCCCATCAGGCCAGCCTTCTAGCCGCCGCCCTCTCCGCTGCCATGAGACAGCCCCGAGACGAGTGTCTCAATTGCGGCAAACCAGGACATTTCCGGAGGGGTTGTGGGCTGCCCGGCGGGGGGGCCTACAACCCTGACGGAGGAGGGTTTTTCCCCAGAGGGCGAAGACCCCCAGGAAAGTCTAAGGCCGGGTGCTCCCAATACCCGCTGGGGAGGCCCGCGCCCGGTCATCTCCCCAGCCCGGAACCAAGATCCGCACCTCAAACCCTTCCCCCGAAGCTCCCCCATGAGATCTTCGCTGCTCCAGCTCAGTGTAGTGATCCCATCCCCACGGAGACCATTGGGCTGGTCTTGCCAAAAGCTTCTGCCGCTGAACAGGGATTGTTCATCATCCCAGGGGTCATCGACTCCACGCACCAGGGAGCCATCCACATCCAGGTGTAGACAAACATCCCGCAGGAACTGCCAAGTTCATCCGATCATCCTGCCTCTATGCTTTCACTCGAGTCTGATCTAAGTTCAGCTAATCTAAATCTCATTGCTTGCTCCCCCCCTACGTCTATACTTCCTGCTCTGCTAGCCCCTTCTACTTCCAAAGTCACCATGCCTCCGCCAGTGCCCCAGAGTGGCGTGCATTTCAAAATCTCTACAGAGTCCACAGTCACTGAATTGCAACAGAAAGAAATGCTGACGGAAGAGAACGCCAACATTCTGGCACTATGCCCAGTCCGTCTCATTAACCAAGAGGACTGCCGTTTTGAACCCTCCTCAGAATGCCCCATAGCCAATCTACAGGACAATGAGGCATGGAAAGGGGAAGATGCTCGCACAATGGCCTTAAGCCCAAAATCCTTCATGAAGAAGAAGCCCCCTTGGCCCTCTCCAGCTGTAAGGTTCAAACCAGATCTCATAGCCTCTGAGCCTGTGCAAAGCCCTAAGCTCAAAGCTCCCAGTGGCAGCAAAATCGTCAGTACCTCAGGGAAAGCAGGATCACAGCCTGCAAAGGAATCGCCCTGCAAGATCCAGAAAGCAAGACCTCAAATCAGAGATGCAATCCTCCTCATTACCTTATATGTGCTCTGTATGCCCATATATGTTCTGTATGTCTTGCCCCCTTCTCAGAGACCCCTAAAGTTTTCCCCTCATAAGAGGGATTTTTCCATTGCTTCTAAGCCATGCTCTTGTACCTCAATTAAAGTTTTTCTCCTTTTGATTATGTGTGCCAGTGCCCTGAAAGGTTTCACCCATTACAGCATCAGCCTTGAGCGAGACACAGCTCGTGCATGTTCCCTAGGATGCCTGTGGAGCCTGCTTCGAGCCGCCTCCATCTTAGTTAAACCCTCAAATTCTTCTTTAAAGCTTTTCCTTGAGAACCCTTTTCTTTGGCTGTCTGAGCCTACATTACCACATTGGCGTAGTACAAGTTTATATATGGAGCCAGAATTATTTCCGTGCTCCCACATTTTCCGCTGGGAACACCTGGCTAGTCACAATGCCTGGGGGCTCTCTCAGCCACACCTACCTTACACAGCCTCCGCTG
>NW_025949813.1:0-10955 GCF_021028975.2 Sphaerodactylus townsendi
ATGGACTACAATTCCCATCAGCACGTGCCAGCATGGCCAATTGGCCATGCTGGCAGGGGCTGATGGGAATTGTAGTCCATAACATCTGGAGTGCCAAAGGTTCGCCACCACGGCCCTAGGAGCTCCACCTACAGCTGACAAACAGGTCTGTTTTTCTCTCATTCCCTCTTTTTTTTTTCTGGATCCAAGATCTGATAGGTCCATGAACAAGACTGCTATCTGGAAACAGATCCTAACAATTAGTTTCCATTTAAGGAGATACCTATAGCTGTGACAAAACATTAATATTTTTGTTATAAGCCCTGGTTCCAGCTATAGACTGATTTTGAATTAGGCAGCCAACCCTTGCCAAGGCAGCCCCTGTTCTAAACCATTCTGCTGTATGCAAGCAGGATTGGACCGTTATATTACTCCAGTGGACATAGAAGAGTCTCTAATAGTGTTTATGGCAAAGCTTACCAGAAATGT
Organism: Sphaerodactylus townsendi; assembly: GCF_021028975.2. Lineage (NCBI taxonomy): Eukaryota > Metazoa > Chordata > Lepidosauria > Squamata > Sphaerodactylidae > Sphaerodactylus > Sphaerodactylus townsendi. The sequence goes on from NW_025949813.1 coordinate 469, forward strand.
TGGTAGTTTGTAGAGTGGAGCATGTACTTGTAAATAAGAGCATCCATGAAAAAGAAGGCCTGGTTTTTATACCCCACTTTTTTACCTTATGGAGTCTCAAAGCAGCTTACGATCACAATCCCTTCCTCTCCCCATAACAGGTACCTTGTGAAGAAGGTGGGGCTGAGAGAGATCTGAAGAACTATGACTAGCCCAAGGTCACCCAGCAGACTTCATGTGGAGGAATGGGGAAACAAACCTGGTTTTTCAGATTAGAGTCTGTGTGTGTATATATGATCATGGAGTGCGTGTACTCATTAATGTAAGTGCAAGAGCACCACAAAATGTTCATTAGTCATGGCCAAAAGACAAGCAGTGTTTCTGTTTCCATTGAGAGAGAACCTTCCATTCATATAGAGCCTTCTGAGAGGCTGTGTAGTGGTTAGAGTTGTTGGACTAACATATGGGAAATTCAGGTTTGAATCTCCACTCTGCTGTAGAAGCTTGTTGGGTGCCCTTTGGCTAACCACATACTTCAGTAGAGTATAAATAAAAAAAATAACTTCATGATGAAGGAACTGCTGTACCAGCCTGAAGTTGGAGTTCATCTTTTCAGTGGAAAATAAAAATTCACAAAACTTCCATCTGCTCTATCCCTGAATAAAACTCAAATCCTAGTAGAAGGAAATGAACATTACATATTCCAGTATTGCACAAGACTTGAGCCTGTATTTAATTTTCCTTTCTCTTCTCTTTCAGCTGTCTGCAACCCTTCTTGTAAGAATGGTGGTCACTGTATGAGAAATAATGTTTGTACTTGTCCCGATGGCTACATTGGCAGGAGATGTGAAAAAAGTAAGACTTATTTAAAATCCTTAAGAAATGTTGTCAGATTTAATACTTGGTACTAAGAAATTTCTGAATGTGCTTTGGTTGCAGGTATCTGTGAGCCCATGTGCATGAATGGAGGGAGATGTGTCGGCCCCAATGTGTGTTCTTGCCCTTCAGGATGGAGGGGCAAAAGATGCAATGCTCGTACGTATTTCTCCCAGCACCTTGGAACATAAAAAAGGAAGCCTGTAGCTACATTGGTATATAAAAGCACTTGGGCAAAACTACGACAATAAGTAGCATTTAATTTACATCCAGCTGTAATTGTAGGGCATTTTTTTCCTCTGCTTCTTAATGTGACCCTCGGGGTTTTCCTGTCTAAATGATGGAAGTGGGTCATAACTTCAGTTGCAAAATAACATGCATTGGTTTCCTTTTTGTGTTATTTCCGAAGCATGCAAACTTTGGATGTTCAGCTCAGTATCTTGCATGCACAGCTTGTTTCCTTAAGCATCTTTTGCAGAAGGCACCACAGCTTAGAGGAAAAAATTGATTCAGAAAACATCAAACGCCAGAGGCTTTATTCCACTGATATAAATGAACTCAAGACAGGTTTCATCAGTCCCACACACAAAGCAAACCTAGGAAGAGGGGAGTAGACCTGAAGAGGGTTTATTCCATATGTGGAGGTCCCTTGGTTTGCAGAAATATCACTGTGTTAAAATAACTCCCTTCCCCCAAACCCTATAGATAGGGGATGAAGACTATCCTTAGTAGCAGAAGTCAGAATGTAAGTTTGAGCCATCAGCCAGACAAGAATGGGAGAGACTGAAGGAAAGTAACAAAGCCTAGGGGGCTTACAGGAGATGGATTGAGACATTGTATCCCAGGGACCCCACTTTCCCTGAAGAATACATTAGTCAGTGAGCCAGACTGCCCATTGGCCATTGAACAATGGTGGTGATGATGCTGATGAACTTGGCCTCGGAGGATGTGTGACTAAAGGCCCACATGTTCCAAGCGCCTCCAGGAATCCATTGACAGCAAGGACTGCCCCCACTCTTCTGAGGGTGCTTCTTCCGTGATTTTCTGGGAATTTATTTTCTTGCAGGTTGATTCTTTAAAAATACCCAATCAAGTCCTTCTCTTAATTAACACTTTGCAGTTGCCTGAAATTTAAAGGAGTGCAAAAATCAAGTCTGGTATACTGGATAGCCCTACTTTATCTGTTAACTAAGGTTATCTAGTGTCACAACATCAGAGCCTGGCCAGGTGAAAAAGAAAGCCAAATGTGTCTTGCACAGGACGTCCATTGGGAGGTGCCTATACTACAAAGCCTACTTGCCATGCCCTGGATATCATAAATATCGTTTACATTAATTCCCCTTTAATGTCAGTCAGACGGTCCAAAGTGGACACTACTGGAACAATCCTAAGTTGATCTACCCCATTGTTTAGTGGGGCTTACTCCCAGAAATTTGTTCTTGGGATTGTAACCTGTAACCTGTATGGTGCAGGTGAACCCATGTTGGCATCCCATAGCAAAGTGGATCATGAGGAGAAAAAGTGCTAAATAATCTCATCTGTTACGCTTAAAAAGCCCATCTGGAAATGCCTTATGCTGATTCATAAAATTATTTACTTTAGATCCATCTATGCATCTTGCCATGTTCATCATTTCTGTAAGAGCCCAGCCAACCAATGGAACTAGGTTCAGGAGCACATGTAGATAAGGTGTGGTTTAAACAAGGATCTATCTTTTCGAATGCATTTTAATTTCCATGTTCATTAGTTGCTTCACAGATTTTGAGTGATTAGGGATATTCAAGGTGTCCTTCATTGTGTTCTATGCAGCTATATGCCTTCAGAAGTGCAAGAATGGAGGTGAATGTATTGGGCCAAATACTTGTCATTGCCCTACAGAATGGGAAGGAATTCACTGTCAAACACGTGAGTTGGCTGTAATGTTTGGATTATAGTGAAAAAATGGATATTTCTGCTGGAACAACAATTGCTGGCTTGCATGACATCAAGAGACACACTCCATTAATCAGTCTTTACTAGTACAGTTTAAAGAAGTTACTGAAGCAAATGAACAGTGTTGACAACCCCTACAAGATCAGGCATTCTCAACTCTCTTGTCATTCATGCTGGAATACCCCCAGCTATAGAAACACAAGGGTTGAGTTCATGGTTCCACTGAAAAATCTATTAACCTAAAATGACCAAAAAAAAATCAATATGAGGTAAATATCCAGCAATATCTAGCCTGTTTTATTCAGGGCACTGTATTTCAGGTATTCAGAACTGAATGATGCTCTTTGATCTTTATAGTTAAAAATTGTTTCATTCAAAGCTTAAGAAAAACCCAGAATAGTTGTTATGACTCCATGTGGTAGCATTGTTCTCTTCATAGCCACATCATTTGAAATCTTTGCTCTGTTCTATAGAGACATCTCTGTCTTCTGGCTTTTGGAAGTTGAATTCTGACCTCAAGCCACCAGTTAATTCCTTGTCCTAGAAGCGCCACTGTTCCCAAGTGAATTCCCATGTTGTTGCATCTAAGCACAGGAATTATTGCAGAATCTTTTCCTTACATTTTTTTCCTTACAGAAAATAACAGTATACTGTACACGCATTTGTATGTTTCAGCTGTGTGCAACCGTAAATGTCTGCACGGAGGGATGTGTATACGGCCTAATGTATGCTCTTGCCGTCCTGGTTACACTGGAGTCATCTGCGGGAAAAAAACCCGGGTAATTATGGTTCAGATAATCAACACTGTAAAGGAACACAGGGACAGTTAAAATGTGTTCTGATTGGTTTGTCCTTTTGCTTTTATTTCAAGGCACAAGGATATCACGCTTGAAGAACCATATCGGGATCACATAATCATGCTTTATGGACTGCCAGATTCTTGGATGTAGAGAGGTTCTCTCAAGGCAACATTACATAAAGGGCACAACCCAACCCCTTCTTCAAAATGGCAAAGTACAGACAGGCTCCTCATAAAAGTTTTTTAAAGCTGTCACCTTTGCTCTGTTTGGTAGCCCCTGCCCAGGAAATGCCACTGCTATGCTGGGCAACTTACAGTCTTCCCGTCTATTCATGTTATTCCCCTTGCAACTCACCTGTACACATCCAGTGACCTGTGGCTCCCTAGGTCCGTGATGTACAAAGTCCTTGCATGGGTTCAGAGGGGCTGGGCTATTGATTCTTCTACAGGAACTGAGAGAAGATTGTAGATTATGCAGATGGCTAAGTGTGTTGCAGCATGTCCTGTACAGTAGCAATGCATCCAATGTAACACTTGACTGGTGGGTAATGGGAGATCTGTGCTGTGTTCCTATGCGGAACCTTTTTGTATCTTGCTGTCTGCCTGCATAGGTTGCTGGGTTATACCGCGGGTTTGTTAGTACCGGTATTCAACATGTTTTTTAAAAACAAAGAAATTTAATATGCTGGTTTTTATTTGTTTTTGCTACCTCAGCTTTCCACAGCTTTTAATTTTTTAATTGGATTTTTGGCTACGATGGAAGATTTATTTTTACAATGTAGTCCACACAAATGCTGGGTTATTCAACGACCACTGTAAATTATATTCCTTTGGAATCCTGCCTAGTAAGTTTGCAGGTGCCTCTACAAGGTTAGCCATGGAATGTAATGCCTTGGATCGTACAGAACACATTCTTGGCGTTTCAGCCATCATTTTACAGTAACCACTGAAAAAAGCATTAGATCCCAGCCATCAGTCAAGAAACATCATCTCAATGTGAAACTTTGGAACAGTTATGCATTTACTTAAATGTTACATTCCAGCACCATAAATCTGCTGTGAACAAAGGTAATACATTATTTAAGCAATGAATCTTTGCTGAGTCTGAGAATTCAAAAGTAAACAAACAAAAACAATCAGTTCAGTCCAGGGAAGATGTCTGTGTTCAGTGTCCCATAGGAGCTGAGAAGACAATTTCAAACTTGCTGCAAAAAAGTTTTGGGCTTCCGGGAAAGCTGAGAAAAGCTGGCTCTGTTTGCTTCTCACAGTTAGCTGCTTCATCTGCAGTGAAGGAGTCTCTCTGCTGCTGTTCCACCTTTTGCAAAAGAATAGGACTGGAAAGTGAGTCAGTAAAGTGACAGGGAAGGGAGGGGGCCTGACATCTGGACATGGCCCACCCACCCTAGCGGAGGGAGGGCGAGGGGAGGGAGCGAGAGATGGCATGCAAGGGGAGGGGAGGGGGCGAGGGGTGGCATGGAAGGGGAGGGGGTCCGACATCTGGACATGGCCCACCCATCCTAGCAGAGGGAGGGGGAGGGGAGGGAGAAAGGGGTGGCATGCAAGGGGGGGAGGGAGTGAGGGAAGGCATGCAAGGAGGGAAGGGGAGGGGGCCCGGCATCTGGACATGCCCCACCCACCCTAGCGGAGGGAGGGGAAGGGAAGGGAAGGGAGGGGTGACATGCAAGTGAGGGGAGGGAGTGAGGGAAGGCATGCAAGGAGGGAAGGAAAGGGGTGACAGTGCCTTGATTTTTGTTGTCAATTCATTTCCTGTATTAGAAAGCCTTTGTTTATGTATCTCACATTGCTAAGTAGACTACATAATGTGTCATTCTTGACTTTTCTTAGTTTGTTGGTCAGGCTGGCTTGTTTAGAAAACATGAGCAAGTATTTCCATAGACCTTTCAAATAGATATCACAACCGCTGCAGGGGGATTGGAACAGGTATAATAGGCCAGAATCTCTACCTTGTCTGGTGGAGACGTCATCAAAGCTTGTAGTGACCAGTATATGCAGATAAAGGCAGGGGGAAGATTATTTTAAAAGTTTTTTTTAATTGTGTTGTGCAACAAATTGAAAGATGAATGCTTTTGGGACGGTCTCTGTGAAGGAGTGAGTGTGTGGCATTTGTACATTCGCTATGCTATAAACTCATCATCTGGAAAAACTCTTTGGTAAGATTAACTGCTGCCTCTTCTACATTTTGGCAGCTGTTGTAACCTCTGCTCCAAGAGCCATATCAAACAACCTTCAGAGATCGTTTTAAGCAATAACGAAAATTAATCAGTATTAATACTACATTAAAAATCTGTGTAATAAGCCTGTTCCAATGCTTTAATTAGAATGAATCTGTAGCCTTTAATTACAACAGGGCTTTGCTAATGAAGAAAGAAGGAAATTGTATGTCAGCCATTAACAGCTGCTTTAAAATTATTTTTGGTAGTATCAACTCCCATCAGAATTTACAAAATAATCCACCACCAAGTTAGGCCTAATAACATATTGCTCATTCTTGGAATGTGGTCTGTATCTGTTTTGCATCTTTGTGTATACAGTGACAATCTGTTCATAGTCATGAGTCTTCCCACTTCAGAGCTGCTAACTCTGGCCTGAGAAATTCCCGGAGATTTTGATGGTAGGATTTGGAGAGGAAAGGAAGCTCAGGAGGAATGTGGGGGAGTAGAGTCACCTTTCAAAGCTGTCGATTCCTGCAGGAAAACTGATCTCTATTCTGGAGATCAGTTGTAAATCTAGGAGAGCTCCCAGCCCCATCTGGAGTTTGGTGACCTGGTCTCATCCTGTCTTTAGGGCCCTTGCTTGTAGCTCACTTCATAAATCTGGTCTGAAGAGATTTGATTTGTGTTCCAGATTTTAAAACTACATAATGCAGGTGTGATATTTGTCTTGCCAATGAAATTCAATAAGGGAAAAACTATCTTTAAAATGTATATATGATTTTTCAAAGTGGTGGCTGCTCAAAATTCTTGAGGTAGACCAGAAGCAGTAGTAGCGGGGGCAGTGTCCCATCAACTCAGGCTGGCCCAGCCTCTCCTCCTCCCACCTGCCTTCTCACCATTCTTAACAGACATTCCAGGGTGCAGTAGGCTGTCAGCTAAATCAGATACTGGCTTATCTTTACCTAACTCAGCACATCAGGCAAACAAATCATTCCTGACAGAACTTTTCCCTTCCTCTTTAAGCAAGCCCATCCATACCAGTACATTGATTAAGCAAGCAGGTAGCCATTCTTATGGCTTCCTCTGAGTAGTTGATACCACAAAGGGATGGCGGAAGGCTATAAAAATTGACTGATGAGGAAGTTTGTCAGATGGGGAAATGTTGTGGCTACCAAACCCCCAAGAACTAATGTTCTGTCTCTTCGAAGTATCTAATTATTTTGCCCTATTGAGTTTCAAGTCTCTACAATAGTATGGATATCGTTTCTACACACCCCCATTTCATTCAGGACATTTGGACCTCTCCCTGCAGACTCAGAAGGTAGCCATTCATAAAATCTATCAATAACAGAGTTTGCTGCTAGCAGTAGAAGTAGTCATTATTGCTTATTCAGCTAGGGAAGCAGGCTTTTGGAGGTCTGTGTGGCAAGAGTCTACATGTGGGTCCTAATTCACACATTCGTGATAACCTTTTATCACAGAAGATGTTTGGGAGAAAGATACCTCAGAGCGTGTTGACACCATTAAGTGCAGCCATAAGTGGTGAAGGCTAGATCTGGGAAATGCTACCCCTTTACATCCTGAGGTAAAGAGATCTCTCTAGTACCTTTCTCCAGGGAGAAAGGAAATTCTGATCAAAAATTCCCATTTTTTAAGGTAGTGAGAGAAGTCTGTCCACCAACCTGAGTGTCTTGGCTTAGGCTGTACTCAGAGGCACATGAAGCAGATCTGTACAGGGTCTCAAGCTGTCCTCACCTGTTACTGCTTGAAGTGTTGCAATGTTACATGGACAGTCCTTTTACTATTGTCACTTTGTGTGATTTTTAGTTTATGGATATAGAAAATCTTTAGTTGTTAGTTATTTAAGATGCAAAGATACAACAACCATTAGGATGAGCCTGTGAGGCAGTGTCCTAGATTTCCACAAAATCCAGCTCTGGCAGCATCACAAACTGTTAAATAGGGCTGGGGAGCAATTGTTGACCAGCTTTGGTTCTGCCAGCTTGGCTTGAGCAGATGTGGACATCCCCTTTGGTGTAGACGTGAATCTGACCATGCCTTTTATCTGGAGGAATCATTTTCTCTCAAGTGAAAACCACTCTGTCACAGTCAACAAAGAGAATTTACAGTATGCAGAAGCTTCCCTTCATTTGAGCTATGAGATTTTAAATCACATAAATTACACTGGTTGTGGTGGGTTTTCCGGGCTGTGTGGCCGTGGTCTGGTGGATCTTGTTCCTAACGTTTCACCTGCATCTATGGCTGGCATCTTCAGAGATGTTTCACAGAGGGAAGTCAACAGACTTCCCTCTGTGAAACACCTCTGAAGATGCCAGCCACAGATGCAGGTGAAACGTTAGGAACAAGATCCACCAGACCACGGCCACACAGCCCGGAAAACCCACCACAACCAGTTGAGTCTGGCCGTGAAAGCCTTCGACAATACATAAATTACAGTTTTGATAGTTTATTGTTCAAAGTTGTGTCTTCAGAAGTTATAGCACTGAACATTTTCCCCCTCATAAATTACTCTTGGTTTAAAACTTTAGGTGTATAAAGTATGTCTGCTTTTCCAGACACATTTTTAAAGGACACAAACAGAATTTGACAGAATTTACATCTAAAACTTTCTTTTAAAGTTCCACTTTAATTTGATGTAGTCTTCATGCATCAAGTGAACAGGTGCCTTTAACTTGAAAACCCCACTGGAGCAGACTTGAGGCGAAGTTGATATTCAGCATGTTGCAAAGTAGAAAGCCACAGGCTATGTTGCTATGATATGAATACAAAAGCACTACAGATCTGCAGCAAAGAAATGCCTAAGGGATATCCAGACTAGAGGCAGGCTTGAGTTTAATGTTTTCATTCTATTCCACATTTTGCTACAAAAGTTTGAAGCAGTGTTGAATTTGTCAGTTCTTGAAAGCTGGTCCCAGAACTACAGTTTTAAGAATTCAACTCATAAGATTAGAAGTAAGAATTGTAGTTCAAGTGCTCTACTGATATCTGGTAGTCCATTGTACTGCATACCAGGTGGGAGACAAGTCCCAGTAACCTCATGATCTGACAGAAGGGGCTGTCAGGTCACAGGCTAGAAGTCCAATAACACCATCAAAGACCAAGTCATAAGACAGTTCACAGTCAGGTTGCAAATTCCAAAGGCAGAGTCAAAAGCAGCCAAAGGGTCAGGTAACAAGAATAGATACAAAGCAAGTCAGGCAACTGGTGGGGCAGCCAGCAAGAGTGCAAACGAGTTGATCCCACAATAGCTGCAGCCTCATACAGGGAGTAACCTGAGAGGTGCCGTTGGTTTCTACATTAGAGACTTCTCTGCAAGTTGACACAGCTCTTCTATCCCTGAGTACAGGGGCCCAGATCCTAGCATGATTAATTAGTTCCAACTTTTCCTTAGAGAAGGGGAGGCTGTAGGCTGCCAGATGTGCATTCCTTCACCTGACCCATGCCTCAGCCCTACCCCTTCACTTCTGCTCCTGGGATATTTTGGGAGAGTGGCAGGTTTGGTTGCAGGTGGGTCCATGCTGAGAGCCCTGCATATGAGACCAGTGTTGGTTCAGGGAAGACCAGGATCTGCCAAGGTAGAGAAAGGATCTGCCAAGGTAGAGTTTGGGATGAGTTGTCCTCTTCTTGTGAGTATTCTATACTGGGGTAGTCCATGACACCCATCCCACTACAAACAACATTACCATAATGGCACTGCTGCCTCAAAGTTCCCTTTCTCTAGTAGTTCTAATAAAAGGATTATGGGAAAATATGAGATCATCTGGCTTCCAATGGGATCCTACACCACAGTTCCTGTCCTTTGCAGTGACAGTTTTTCAGCTTTTATGGTAACTGAAGCAGATTATGATTTTGGCAACACAATAAGCAAACTACAATTTGCAGTGTTGCAGCGAACGGTCATAGTTAGGCTTCATTCTCATTCTACCACTTTAAATCAGTGGGCTTGATCTAAAGGCTCACTTTCACTAATGGACTTCCTCGGCAGCAAGGATTGTTCCACTGGTACCTGCTCCATCAATAATGGAATGGAACCTTAGCTCCAACTCCCTATATTTCAGTTTACAGCATGCATATTTATAGTTTCAGGATACAGCCAGCAGTTTTTAGTAACAATCATTCGGAAAAAATTATATGTGGTCATTAAATGTATGAATAATTTTTTCCTATGCAGATCATGGACAAATATTTGAGTTTTGTAGAATTCTGAATACATTTGTAAAAGAGTTCCACTATACATTAATGAAATTAGCACAGTATTTGCTTGTTTAAAGTTTGTGCTACTGTGGCATAAACTCTAGTAATACTGACACAAAATGCTAATATGAACACAGCCGCGCTGCCCTGATCAGTTGCTGATTTGGCCCAGCAATTCATATAATCAGACTTGAGACAAGCAATACTTAGTAGTTGTATCTGGAAGATTCACAGGAAACACTGTTCAGAGGTCTGGAAATGGCTAACATATCCCAGCAGATGGTGCTGAATGTGGTTAAAAATAATACTATTAGCAGAAATCCACTGACCTTGAAAGAATCTACTACTGTTGGCCAAGTCACTACTTTTTTGAAATCCCTGAAATTAATATTTACTGAAATTTCAAAACAAGATAAAGATGTTTACGTTGTGAGAATTGCCTGTATCTCATAGAACAGGGGTAGGGAACCTGCGGCTCTCCAGATGTTCAGGAACTACAATTCCCATCAGCC
>NW_025949814.1:0-10954 GCF_021028975.2 Sphaerodactylus townsendi
GGGACAAGGTGAGTGCCGGGTGGGGGAGTCGAAGTGAAGCTGCTGCCGTTCGCTCGGCAGCGGCTTCACTGCGGCGTTTCCCCAAAAAGAGCGCTAGGAAGCGCTCTGGGGAAACGCCGGCTCCAGGCCGGGCGGGCGGCGCGAGGGCGGCGCGGCTGCGCTGCAGCTGCGCCCCTCGTGCGAATGGTGGCCTGGAGACGGTGTTTTTACCGTCTCCAGGCCGTCATTTTCTGCCCGTGCGGAAACGGCCATAGTTTAATGCTGAACTTTTGCATTTCAGAACTGAAGAAAGACCAATGAAGAAAAGGAAAATGCAAAGCTGCAGCTTTCAAAAAAAGAAACTGAAGCTAATGGAAGCCATGTTGGAGGAGCAAAAGAAACTGAGCAGAGCCATGGAGGAAACCTGCCGAGAGGTACGAAGGATTCTGGATCAACAAAACATCATCCAAGTTCAGAGCCTGCAGTTGCAAGAAAGAATGATGAACCTTTTGGAGAAAATGGTCTCCAAAGCCAATGTTTAGCTCGTTCTGTGATGGTCTTGAAAGTACAATATTAATCTGTTCTAGAGAAATTGCATATTATATACGGTTGTCTCAGATTTTTCCCGGCAAATTAAAATTGTTGTGTAAATATGCTTAAATGAAAAGTCTAATCAGTGTAGGATGTGAGCCATCTAGACATCTGCTGGGCGTCCCAATGAAAGAACATCTGAACCTAGCTTGTGAATTTATTTTTTGAAGAGGTAGAAAGCTGAAAATCAAGGGCAGGTCTTAACTCAAAGGGAGAAATGTTTTAACTTGATTTCATGCAAGCCATAACCAAGGGAGAACAATTTTTCACCCTAGTGCATGGACTTCCAACAAAGGTCACACTATCGCTCACCTTAAAAAAAAATCCAACTAATTGCAAACTTCCAAAAAAGCTGAATGAAGCAGAATATGCAAAGTAAAACAAGCAGAAAGATGTCATAACTGAGCAGGAAGAAGATAGAAGCCTCATGCTGCCCCTCCTTTGAATGGGGCACAGAATGTATGGAATGAACAATTTGACTCAGAACGAGGAAACATCTGCCCTGAACAGTCTACTGCCCTTGGTCTCAAAAGTAAGTATGCCAGACCACCCCCACTTTGGTCAACAGAGTGAAGCAGAACAAAACAAGGCAACCCCAGGCTGGATTAAATTGACATGATTTAAAGTCACTCGCTAAGACTGTTCTCCTCCTATCAGTGATATCCAAGATGCTGTCCTACCCATCACTTCAGAGAACAACATGAAACTGGCAGATTTGGGCTGTGGAAGCAGAAGGCAGAATTAAGCTGCTGCTGACCTTAATGGGCACTGATCTTCCCAAATATTTCCAGTACTATGTGGTCCATTTTTATATGATATTCAAGCAATATATGTAGGAGAGGGCAAATCATATCTGAATACCCCTGGGTTTAGACACAGTGGCATACCAGCAAAAAATAGCATCTGGGGCAAGTACTAAAATGGCGCTCCCCAAATTTGCACCCCCCCCCCCACACACAAATTGCACCACTGGGAAGGGGTGGAGGGAAAGGGTGCTCTCTTATCACTCATGAGCCAGCTTGCTATCCCACCGGGCTGAAGCCCTGCTGGGTTGTGTGCCTGTCAAACCAAGCTGCCCAGCCCAGTGCCCACCTGGGCAGGTGCATGTCTCCTTCCAGACTCTGCCTCCTGCCACTTCCCCCTGCTGGGCTGGAGATGCAGCAGCACCAGAGAGGTGTCCCTGGGCTGGCTACTGGCCCTTGGAAACTAGGCGACCTGCTGGCGCTTGCCTGTCTGCTTGCTTGCCTGCCCACGTCCCTCCCTCTTCCCACCCGCCTGCACCTGTGAGCAATTCCCTCTTGTGCACCATGCACAGCTTGGCCTCAGCTGACTGAGCCCCAGTACTGAGCCATCGTTCCAACGATGATGGAGCAATGCACAGCTAGGAGTAGGAGGGCAGGCGAAGTGGTAGGAGACGAAGCAGCAGGTTGGGCTGGACAAGTGGTGAGTTGTTGGGGGGGCGGGCAAGCGACCATGGCAGGCAGGTAGGCAGATGAAGTGGCAGGTGAGCAAGCAGCGGGCTGTGCAAGTAGTGAGTTGTTGGGGGAGTGAAGCAGCCATGGCGGGCAGGCAGGCAGGCGAGCAAGTAGTGGTTTTGCTGACATGGAATTCAGAAGTGGTTGACTAACATGGTGTCAGTAAAGTATATAGTCACTCTAAATACCACTCCTTCCCCCAAAATTAATAGAGTAGCAGTTCTGCAGTTTTAGGGAAGGGTGATTTAGATCAGGAAAATTACATGGGAAGAAAGCGATAAGCTCTTCCGCTTAACCGTTTGCCATTCTTCAAAGCAGTGGCAGTGGAATTGCTCAACAGAAACCACCTCACAGTATATTGTAAACATAGATCTCCTGTCCGGTTTAACCCTTAATTCCTCTTAGCAACTATTTGTCCCTGAGCCTCTTCCTACACCTCAGAGACAGTTCGCATCTGAAGGAAAGAGAAGGTGAGCTACCAGAAGGCAAGCACATGATTCCCACCCAGTCTTTTCTGCCTGCCCAACAGCTGGAGTCTGGCGTATTCATTGCTGCTTTCTATATGAAGAGCCATAACATGTTGCCAGACTCTCAAATGTCTCTGCACCATTCTCCAACTCCATGAAGTGTTGTCCACACGCAGCTGGCCAAGTTAAGGCGCTAGTCCCTGCGGCCTTTTGCCTTTTGTCCCTGCGGCCTTTTGTCCCTTGCTAGTCCCTGCGGCCTTTTGCCTTTTACTCCTTGGCTAGGTGTGGGTAAATGACAGGAGGACTCTTGAGGTCTTAACATTCAAATAAAACAGAAGAAGATCCGGAGCCTTGAAGCCAGGGTGGTAGGCATGGTCTCAGAATAGAAATTTGCACCAGAACTCTCTGGATATGCGGGAAAACATGACTGCTTAAAAAAACAAAACCCAAGGTGGGGAAAAACCCCAAATATATTGTTAGAAAAGAGAGAGATGTTTTAAGAGCATTTATTCTAATCTACATTTCTTTCCCAGAAGGCTTGTAAAATGAACTCAATGGAGGCTACTGGGGGGAAATTCAGACAATTCTCTATACACCAGAGACTTTGCCTTTTAAGTCATGTCTTAAAACTGGGGACACATTAAATAGCTGCTAGACTTGTCAACCTCCAGGTGGTGCCTGGAGATCTCCTGGAATTACAACCGATTTCTGAACTACAGAGGCCAGCTCCCCCGGAGGAAACAGCCACGATGGCTGAACTCCATCTCTTCTCCACACCGCAAATTTCCAAGTCCAGAGGTGCAACCATAGAACTCCCGGAGCACGTCTGAATGGAGTCGTGGTTGGCAGAGGGCGTTCCTCGAAGCAGCCAGGGTTTTACAAAGGAGAAGCGAGGGAGGCGAGGAGCCGTCCAGGAGACCATGCCAGCAACAGACACTCTGGGGTGCGTCCGCCGGGGAAAGCGCGCCGCGCCCTCAGAGCGTGAGAACCTCATTTCCCGAGATGCCCCGCGCCCCAGCTTCCCGGCGCTGGCGTGGGGGCGCGCGCGAGAGCATGCTGGGCGTGGTAGTCTTGGAGGCCGTGTATTGTCTTTCGGCCCGCGGCCACGCCACGCCAGCTTGTGAAGAGCGGGTGATGGACAGTCGGGTGCTGCCAATGGCCGACGAGGACGCGGCTGGGGAGGCGGGCGGGCCGGCGGTGGTTTCCCGGGCAACCGCGGCGGGGAGACCGTTGGGCGCCCCGGCCAAGGAGCGGAGGGGGCGGGGGAGCCGCGCAGGTGAGCGGGGGCCGGGCCGGGGGGTCGCGCTCGCGGCTGGCCAAGTTCAGGCGCTAGTCCCTGCGGCCCCCAGCGGGCTTACTCGGGAGTCAGGAGCCGCGAGGAGTCTAGCGGCGGGGGGAGGGGCTTTTGCGTTGAGTTCAAGAGCGCGCATTTGAGGGGAGGGGGTTGCTTGGGGGCTTCAGGCGGATCAGTTTCCGTGTCCCGCGCAGGGACCCCTCGGCGTGCTGCTGGGAGGCCAACTGCCACTCTCATGGTTTCGGGGCGGGGGGGGGGCAAGCGCTTCGAGCCCCCGCTCAGAGCTGCCTCCCCCTCCTGAGTGGGGGACTCTCCTGGTCTGGACTGTGGATTACCCGAGGCGCCCACCCCCAGCTGGCTTCTTGCGGAGTCCTGAGTGAGAGTCTCGCGGAGGCGGCGGGAGCGCTTCCTTGGGGCAGCGCGGGGGCCACGCAGGGACTGCAGAGACCCAGAAGAGGGACCGCCGGGGATGGAGGCGCTGCAGGCCAGAGACCCTCCCTCGGCTGTTGGCAGGAGACCGGGCCGCAGAGTTCTTGAACATGGTTCTTGGCGGCCAGTTCGTTTGAAAGTCTTCTCGGCCGGTGGCCAGACCCTCTCAAGGGCAGACCACCCCCAGTTCCCTGGGTCAGAACCACAAAATAAACATCCTTAACACATTGCAACCAAGCGAGGGATGGGAAAGGGAAGGAGAAGCTGGGAGATCCATCCGATGCCAAAGAACTTAAAAGGAGTGTCAATCTGAAGCCCCCTTGGAGCTCGAGAGCCAGGCCAAATGCCCCCCCCCCCCAATTGGGAACACTCCCCTCCCCAGCAGTAACCACTTTAAATCTCTGATATGCTCATTTTGAGAATACTGGGAACAATCCGGTTGCTGTGTCTCAAAAAGGATGCTGTAGGGGGCTGGAGGATCCAGGGGCCAGTCTACCACTGAGGAGTGCAAAGATGTTCCTTCAGGCAGCAGAGCAGAGCCCATGTCTGTGTTTCAGACTTAGTGGAGTTCAGAAGTGCTGTGATGTGGCCTCCAAAGTGAAAATGTCTGTGACTAGCACTGAGAAAGGGTGTGGTATTCAAAATGTTCAGAAAGATGGAGGGTTCAGCAGGGGTGTGCCTGCCAGAGGGAAACGGGATGTCACATGTCCCCAGGTGCCACCCATCTGATCATGTTGGTGTCACCACAAAATCGTCCCGTCCCCCCACGAAGCTGCAAACTCTTCAAACAAGGCAAGGAGGCAGCAGCCGCCAGTGGGCAAACTGTGGGCTGGAAGTTGAACCGGAGTGGTGGTGGTGGCAGCAGCCGGCAGGCAAGCCGTGGGCCAGGCCAGGAGCCTGCCATGGGCCCTCCGAGCACCCCTTGGCCCAGCCCTGCCAGAGGAAGAGGCCAAGGGAAAATGAGGCAGGGAGGAGGCCATAAGTGTGGTTGGGTGGAGGTGGGGGCACAAAAATAAGGTCTTGCCCTGGGTACCATTTTCTGCCGGTATGCCTCTGGGGTTCAGAAATGTTCAGAGAAATTTGGCACATGTGACCCCATGCTGCTGTTGATTGGGAGCAGGGGTGGGAGTTGCCTCAGCTGGCTTGCGGGTTTGATAAGCCCTCTCAAAGGGCTTGGCTGCATGTGTGACACCCCTGATTTAGATGAACTAGCAGTGAAAACTGGTGGAAGGAACATTGACACTTTGAGATACGCAGATGACACCTCATTGCTGGCAGAAAATAGTGGCAATGTTGAAATGATGACTGCTGAAAGCTAAAGCAGAAAGTACCAAAGCAGGATTACAGCTGAGCATCAAGAAGACAAAAGTAATGACTACTGGGGAACTGTACAACTGAAACTGATATAGTTCAAGGTTTTCTATTCCTTGGTTCCATCATCAACCAGAAGGAAGCCTGCAGTGAAGAAGTCAGGAAATTCAGACTGGTAAAGGCAGCCATGAAGAAGCTACAAAAATTCTTAAAAGTAAGGATGTCACTGGCAATTGAGATAATTCAGGCCATAGCATTCCCTAATACTATGGGTGTGAAAGTTGGACAGTGAACACTGCTGACAGGAAGAAAGTTGATTAATTTGAAATGTGTTGTTGGATGAGACTTTCACAGATATAGACCACTAAAATATATATATATAGATATAGATAGATATAGACCACTTGATCATATTGAGACTGAACTCTGCATCGAAGCTAAAATGACTTAACTGAGTCTACTGTACTTTGGTTACATTAGTAGAAGACTAGAGTCACTAAAAAAGACAATAATGCTAGGATAAGTTGAAGCCAGTAGGAAAAGAGGAAGACCCAACAAGGGACTTAATCAAGAAAGCCGCGGATCTTGGTTTGCAAGACCTGATGGCAGTTACACAGTTACTAGGGAGCAATCTTAAGCAGGTCTCTTCAGAAGTAAGATCCATTTTATTCAACAGGCTAGTATGCCAGGAAAGCATTCTCATGACTCAAACCCTAGTTTCTTGAGTGTATACTGATTTGTATTAAAGCAAACCTTCCAACCATACCCATTTCTTTGATGGCATTCCTGCCCCCTCCTTTTGTTTTGGTAGTAGGATGACCAAGTTTCTGAATGTCAGAATTCTATATAAACCCAAAATCGTCCAACACACTCTGAATCTTTTCAGTTAGTCTCTGGAACCAGCAGAGAAGAGGAGCAGTGGAGAAGAGCAGTGGGCCAGAAAGGGCTGAGGAGCTCTGATTTTTCTTTACAGAGGAGTTTTCTCAAAGCCACATCTTTTAAACAGTGTATTTTAAACAGGGGGTTTCTCTTTTTTTCTCCTTGTCCTAGGGCTGCTGATTGGTGCTGAAGGGGTGGGGCTTCTCAAATTTTTTAATCTTTTCAGTTAGTGCTGAAGGGGTGGGGCTTCTCAAACTTTTAAATCTTTTCAGTTAGTCTCTGGAACCAGCGGCAGGTGTTTTACTAAATAAGAACATATTTTAAGGGATAGTACAAGGTATAGAAACCTTAAGAGGGAGGCACTAATTAAAATCAGTATTTAAATATCTAAACAAAATTAGATATGAAGGCAGGAAGCCAGCAGGGGCATGTGGGCTTTCCAGTGTTTTGCACTGAGTGTCACATTTATGACTATCTGCCACTAGGGCAGAAGTCATGGGTGTGCCCTCGCTGCAATGAACTCCTGGCACTCAAGGAACGTGTGCGTTCTCTTGAAGGCAAGGTGGCAGACCTGGCGAAGCTGAGAGAGGCAGAGAGGGCAACAAACGAGGCTTTCAGGGACCTATCAGCCGGGTCCCACTCCCAAGGTGACATCTCTTCAGATGTCATGGAGAATGAGAGTCTGGGTGATGGAGGGTGCCAGTCTGAGGTGGTGGAAGATGCTTCCTTAGATGGGACCCCTTCCTTAGCTGGTGGTCAGATATCCTCTCGCACTGAGGATACCCCTCGGGGAGGTGGGGGACTCCTTGTAGTGGGTGATTCGATCATTAGGAATATAGAGAGTTGGGTTTGTGAGAGGCGTGATGACCGCATGGTGACTTGCCTGCCTGGTGCTTGTTGCCGCGGGATGTCATTGCCCCGTCTAGATAGGCTGTTAGACAGTGCTGGGGTGGAGTCAGCAGTTGTGGTCCACATTGGTACCAAATGACATTGGGAAATGTAGTCGGGAGGGGTTCTGGAAGCTAAATTTAGGCTGCTAGGAGAACAGGTTAAAATCCAGGACCCCAAGGTGGCATTCTCTGAAATGCTGACCTGTTCCACACGCAGGGCTGCAGCTAGGCAAGCGGAGGTCACAGGGTCTCAATGCGCGTGGATGAGGAAGGTGGTGTAAGGCAGAGGGTTTCAGGATTTGTCAGGAACTGGGAACCTTTTGGGATAAGGCAGGCCTGTACAAAAGGGACGAGGGCTTCATCTTAACCAAAGAGGAACCAGGCTGCTGGCGCTCAACATTAAAAAGGTGGCCGAACAGCTTTTAACCTGCTCCTTGGGGGAAAGCCGACAGGAGCTGAGGTGACTTCGGTTCGGAATACAGAGTCCATGGGGATGCAGACAGAGAGGGAGGTTTTTCTAAATCAACCACATACAAGCGAGGAGCATAGCAATGTGATAAGTGATAGTGTCTACAAAAGGCTAGAGGGCAAAACACATAAATCCCAGGTTAGAGACAGAGTATACAAGTGTCTCTATGCTAATAGTAGAAGCATTCGACCTAAAATGGGGGAGCTGGAGTACAGAGTTTTGAAGGAGGACATTGATATAGTGTTTTGAAGGAGGACATTGATATAGAGGACATTGATACATTGATATCACAGAGACATGGTAGAATGAGGAGAACCAGTGGGATGCTGTTATCCCAGGTTACAGGCTTTACAGGAAGGATAGGACAGGGCTTATGTGGTCCTAGATCTAATTCTATGTGGGACCCAGGACCTGATGCGGGAAGTCAGTGTTGTTGAGCCGATAGGGAACAGCGACCACAATGCTGTCAGATTCAGTATCTGCATGCGAACAAGTGACAACTACTAATGTAGTTACATTCACCTTCAGAAAGGGAAATTTCTCAAAGATGAGGGGGATAGTGCACAGGAAGCTGAAAGGGAAAATCAAGAGAGTCAAAAATGTCCAAGGTGCTTGGAGGTTATTTAAAAACACAGTCTTAAAAGCTCAGCTGGAATGTGTTCCGCAGGTTAGGAAAGGCAGTGCCCAGTCCAAAAGAAAGCCACCATGGTTAACAAGGGAGGTTGAGGAAAGTATTAGGGAAAAAAAGATGTCTTTTAGAAAATGGAAATCCAACTTAACTGATGAAGAATACCAGAGAGAACACAAATGGTGGCAAAAGAGAAGCAAGTTAGCTGTAAGGGAGGCAAAAAAAGATTATGAGGAACGCATGGCTGTGAACATCAAAACCAGCAACAAACAGTTCTTCAAGTACATCAAAAGCAGGAAGCCAGCTAGGGAAGCGGTAGGCCCGTTAGATGATGAAGGAACAAAAGGTGTGCTAAAAGATGACAGGGAGATTGCAGAGAAGCTGAATGAATTCTTTGCATCTGTCTTCTATGCTAATAGTAGAAGCATTCGACCTAAAATGGGGGAGCTGGAGTACAGAGTTTTGAAGGAGGACACCTCCAAGAGGAGGTGAGGAAAATTCCTGCACCTGAACCAAGCTTCTTAGGAGGCGAATCCGAGGAACTAGCGAAGATAGTGGTAGACAAGGAAGAAGTTCTGGCAGCCATTGATAAACTAAATGCTACCAAATCCCCTGGCCCAGATTGCATTCATCCAAGAGTTCTTAAAGAGCTCAAGCATGAAATTGCTGATTTTCTCACATTAATATGCAACTTATCCCTGAAATCAGGCTCCATCCCTGAAGACTGGAAGATGGCCAATGTCACACCAATCTTTAAGAAAGGGTCTAGGGGGGACCCGGGAAATTACAGGCCAGTCAGTTTGACATCTGTTCCTGGTAAATTAGTAGAATCTATCATTAAAGATAAAATTATTAAACATGTAGAAAAGCAAGACTCCGTTGAGGAAGAGTCAGCATGGCTTTGGTAGAGGCAAGTCCTGCCTTTACAAACTTACTAGAAAGTTCTTTGAGGGTGTAAACAGACATGTGGGATAAGGGGGAACCAGTGGACATTGTCTACTTGGATTTCCAAAAGGCTTTTGACAAAGTTCCTCACCAGAGACTGTTGAGAAAACTCAGCAATGAAGGAATAAGAGGGGAAGTCCTCCTATGGATTAAAAACTGGTTGAGGAACTGGAAACAAAGGGTGGGTATAAATGGGAAGTTCTCACAATGGAGAGATGTAGGGAGTGGTGTTCCCCAAGGATCCGTTTTGGGACCAGTGCTCTTTAACTTATTCATAAATGACCTGGAAGTAGGGGTGGGTAGTGCGGGTGGCCAAGTTTGCAGATGATACCAAATTATGTAGGGTGGTAAGAACCACAAAGGATTGGCGGCGAGCTCCAAGCGAACCTTGATAAATTAGGTGAGTGGGCTAAGAAATGGCAAATGCAGTTCAATGTAGCTAAATGTAAAGTGATGCCCATAGGGGCAAAAAATCCAAACTTCACATACACGCTACAGGGGTCAGTGCTATCAGTCACAGACCAGGAGAGGGATTTGGGCGTCTTAGTTGATAGTTTCATGGGAATGTCAACTCAATGCATGGCAGCTGTGAAAAAGGCAAACTCTATGCTGGGGATAATTAGGAAAGGAGGTGAGAATAAAACTGCAAGTCTTGTAGTGCCCTTATATAGTGCTATCGCAGCGACTCTGACTTGGAGTACTGTGTTCAGTTCTGGTCGCCACATCTCAAAAAGGATATTGAAGAGATAGAAAAAGTGCAGAGAAGGGCAACGAGGATGATTGAAGGACTGGAGCACCTTCCTTATGAGGAGAGGCTGCAGTGTTTGGGACTCTTTAGTTTGGAGAGGAGACGTCTGAGGGGGGATATGATTGAAGTCTATAAAATTATGCATGGGGTAGAAAATGTTGACAGAGAGAAATTTTTCTCTCTTTCTTACAATACTAGAACCAGGGGGCATTCATTGAAAATGCTGGGGGGAAGAATTAGGACTAATAAAAGGAAACATTTCTTCACGCAATGTGTGATTGGTGTTTGGAATATGCTGCCACAGGAGGTGGTGATGGCCACTAACCTGGATAGCTTTCAAAGGGGCTTGGACAGATTTATGGAGGAGAAGTCGATCTATGGCTACCAATCTTGATCCTCCTTGATCTGAGATTACAAATGCCTTAGCAGACCAGGTGCTCGGGAGCAACAGCAGCAGAAGGCCATTGCTTTCACATCCTGCCTGTGAGCTCCCAAAGGCACCTGGTGGGCCACTGCGAGTAGCAGAATGCTTGACTAAATGGACTCTGGTCTGATCCAGCAGGCTAGTTCTTATGTTCTTATGTATCTAAATATCAAACTGTAATAATAGAATCACAGAGTTGGAAGAGACCACAAGAGCCATCAAGTCCAACCCCCTGTAATGCAGGAACACACAATCAAAGCACTCCTAACATATGTTCATCCAGTCCAGTGGCATATCTAGGCAAACTGGAGCCCTGGGCAAAAACTGAGTTTGATGCCCCCCCCCCCCCCCCATGGGCAGCCACCCTCTCCCACCGTGACCAAACAATGATTTTTTTCCACCAGGTCTGAAGTTTGGTTCAGGGG
>NW_025949815.1:0-22455 GCF_021028975.2 Sphaerodactylus townsendi
TTACTGTGATATCCAAACTCATAAACCAGAGCTGTTTAAGTAAAATATAGACAAAAGTTTACACAAAGTCTGGGACTGCTTATTTACATCCGATAGACTAAACAAGGTTGTTGTCAGACAGATCACGGTTCCAACAGGTCAGGGTTTATCATGATACCAGAACCGCAGCCCAAGAAAGAAGATGAGCTCCCATATCCACCAAATAGAAGAGTGGGAAAACTTCCAGGGTTCAGTAGCAAAGACCAATTGATCGCTCTGAGGGGATCTGGGTCAATACAAATACTCAATGGTTCTGGTGGGTTTTCCGGGCTGTGTGGCCGGGGTCTGGTGGATCTTATTCCTGACGTTTTGCCTGCATCTGTGGCTGGCATCTTCAGAGATGTATCACAGAGGGAAGTCTGTTACACACTGTTATCCACCAGACCATGGCCACACAGCTCGGAAAACCCACCAGAACCAGTTGAATCCGGCTGTGAAAGCCTTCGACAATACAAATACTCAGTGGTTCTCAAGAATCCTAGCATCAAGAGGTTTTTGAACCTCTGGTTTCTATAAACAAGATATCAAAGCTTTCACATGTGAGATCCAGTCGGGGAAATGAGGGAAATTACATTTTCTATAAACAATGCGAACAAGATGTGGACACACATCTATACAGAAAGAGTTGTGGGTTTCTGAACGTATGAATCAGACCATTGGTCCATAAAGGTCAGCACCGTCTACTCAGACTGGCAGTTGCTCTCCAGGGTCTCAGCCAGAGGTCTTTTACAGGAGATGCCGGGGACTGAACGTGGAATCTTCAGCATGCAAAGCAGATATTCTGCCACTCAGCCACCAATGGGTGTTGCACCTGGGAATTTCTCTCTGCATGGACAATAGGAAGCCCTTGCAGTAAAGGGCAGCATCTATGTGACTTTGGGCCCAATCCAGACATGACTCACCTGGCTCCTGTCTTTCCCCCCCTTTACTCAGAGGAGTTCATTTTCTCAGGAGTACAAGGGAAAACGCAGAGAGGCTGTACATACAGCATCCATTTCGATGCTCCCTCATAGTCCCTATGGGGAGGCAGACCTGGGCCCTGAATTGCTCCCCTGTCACATTTTAGCTTTTTAAAGCCCTATTTTTACATTTCCCCGCTGAGCTGTACCACCATTACAATCTGGCTTGGTAAGAAGTGGGGAAGAGAAGGTTCCTTTGCTGCTGCATCTGCACTTTTGCACAGATGTGGTGGCAAAAAGAGGGAAAAACAGACAGAAGGTGGCAGCAGCGAACAGTTTGGGAACCAGGGGGTGTGAACACCTTTAATAGCCGCTCCAGCACCGCTTGTTGCTGCCGTCAATTGACACCCAACATGTTAATACGTTAGAAATGTTTAAATGAACTCTCGCGAATAGGAACAAATAGAGACAGATTTGGATTCCCAGAGATTGATTTAATAACATTTATTTAGACTATTTTGAGGCGGCTTAAAATAAAAATAATGCAAAACAAGCCATTAAAACAAGCCACTGGACATCAACAGCATAAAAACCATAAAATGGAAGCGAACCATTGGGAAAAAATCAGTTTCAGTTAAAACCCTTAGATTAAAAGTCTGTGGGGGGGGGGGGGGGGGGACCCATTTTAGCCTGGCACCCGGGAGACAGCAAAGGAGAAGCCAGGCACACTTCCTCATGGTTGGCGTTCTAGAGGCAAGGGGCCACCACAAAAAATGCCCTTCCTGTAGTTAGCAGCCAAATCACTTCTGAAGAGAACAGAGAGCAGGGATGGAGATGCAGATCTTAACTGGTGGGCTGGATAATAGGAGAGGGGCACTCGGGCCCCTTAAAGTTATTACAGCTTTAAAGGTAAGGACCAGAGTTTTAAACTGTGCCCAGAAACAAACAAGTAGCCAATGCAGATCTTCCATTTCAGGATTCATATGACCCCTGCCTGCTTGCAGAGTTTGGCTCCAGTAGAAGCTTCCAATGTGTTTTCAAAGGCAGCTCCACTACAGTAATCTAATGTGGATGCGATCAAAGCATGGGCTGCTGTGGTCAGATCACACTTTCTAAGGAACAGCCATAGCTGGCAAACCAGCCATCGCTGACAAAAGGTGCTACGCGCCCCAGAAGAAACTTGATCCTCTGACCACGGGCCAAGATCCACTAGCACCCCAAGATCCACAGCTCCTCCGCCAAGGCCAGCTGGCCCTGCAGCACCACAGTCGTCTGGACTGAGCTTCAGTTTACTGGCCCACATCTACACTGCTTAGGAAGTGTGGCTTGGTACATATCCTGTCAAGTATAAGCAACAGAGGCTTGCTGTGGCATAAGACACCTCAGCTGTAACACCTGGTAGAGACAGCACGTGGCCCATAAGAACAACCACAGGATTTTTAGGGTATAAACTTCTGAGGCTCAAAGCTCCCTTCGTTAGATACAAGTGGGATGGAGCTCCCAGTCAAAAGGTGGGAGGAGTTAGGGTACGAAGGTACAATGCAAAGTGTCATCCATGATTAGAGAAGGGGAGAAATGTTTAGGGGCCTGTTAGGGATCCCTCTGCATGTTCCTTCTCATGTCCTACATCTTTGTGGCTACAGAGATGAGATAAAAACTTTCACCATGAAGCTGTTTTTTGGGAGGTGAACTCAGGAGTGAAAATAGCCGTTGCAGAGGGCGAGGATGCAGGTATCTCACAGCAAGCGGAGTCGCATTCCTCCAAGAGAGCATGCTATGTGGGAAATGGATCCAGCGCAGCCTGCTCTCAGAGCAAAAGGTAAGCAAGCAGTCAGCAAACAAGAGAACCCCATGGTAAGGGCAAATAGCAGCTCCAGAAGAATCCCATGTTAAGGGCAAATATTAGTCCAAACAGCTGGGCAATTCAGCTGGGGAGACCAGCCTCCTCCAGACCAAATTCATCTACATCTAATGCAAGCAAACCTTCATTTGCAAATACAGCATATGGCTCACACCATTCCAAATGAATGGAGGTTTTCCAGACCATGTTTTGGTACCATGTGTCACTTTAAAAGATTTCTCTCTCTCTCTCTCTCTCTCTCTCTCTCTCACACACACACACACACACACACACACACACACACACACACACACACACACACACACACACACACACACACACACACACACACACACACACACACACACACACACACACAGAGAAACAGACAGAGAGACCAGACAGGTGCCAGTCCATATCCTTACCATTCTTCCATGCGTTTCTCCAATTCTGGGAGCAGGAATTGCTGGTGGAAGCAGTAGATGGAGCAGATGTTGGCAAAAATGCCCATCACCACTTCAGCTGGGAAGGAGTTTCGGCTGCGTGCTTCTTCCAGCAGACGAGCACAGAAGACCTGGGAGGCAGGAATGCACATCAGCCACGAGGTAGCCTTGCCTCAGAGAGACTAGCAGCCCATCGCCTCCCCTCTCCACAGACTAAGATTATGGATCCAATTCCTAATTGGGAATTTCGGACAGTCACAGTGGAGTCCTTTGCAGAGGTATGCCACTCAGTGAGCTTAAGACTAGAGCTTCTCTGCTTGGGAGGACACCAAAGGTAAAACACAACGATAACACCCAGTGTGACATGGATGCACCACAGCCCTGTCAGCAGGTACCTAATTGATACAGGCTAGGACAATGGTTTGCAGAAGAGATGCTACCTTTGCTACAAGGCTTCTATGAAGCAGAGCCCATACATGAGCTGTTTCTGGGGTCTCCTGAGCATCCATTTTACCTGGTCCAGCAGATACAAACGAGACACATAGGCCTTTTCAGTTTGGAGAAGCTCGTTGGCAATTCGGAAAACCTTCTGTGGCACTGTCATCTGTCAAGGGGAAAAAGGAAGTCGATTTTTAAAAAAACCTAGAGGCAAAATATATTGAGAATCACAACCCATTTCAGGATGGCCCACACAAACTTGTGGGATCGGTCCCCTTCTCCAGTGGGTTCGTATCCCACATCCCCTGCCTGCCTCAGTGGCTCACCCCTCATTATGGCACAGTCCTAGAAATGTTTCACATACAACATTCTCCCTTGATGGAAGCGCTGGGAGGCAGAGGGAAAATCCGCGTAAAGGCCCTTTACGTCACCTACTGTCTGGTCCATTTTGAGAGGCTGGGGATTGAACCTGGGACCGTCTGCATGCAAAACAGAGGCCCTCCCCAAGGGACTGGGTGGACCATTGGGCTGCTCTAGCAGGGCTCTTCTTAGGTCTTTCACTTCTTTTTATTCTCAAAAACAATTCAATGAGGTAGGTTAGCTGAGAGACCCTCCCTTGCATGCCACCCCTCCCTCTCTCCCTCCCCTCCCCCTTCCCTTGCATGCCACCCCTCCCCTCCCCACCCCCTCCCCCACTAGAGAGGGTGGGTGGGTCATGTCCAGATGCCAGGCCCCTCCCTCCCCTCCCTTGCATGCCACCCCTTCTTCCCTCCCCTCCCTCCCTCCCCTTCCCTTGCATGCCACCCCTCCATTCCCCACCCCCTCCCCCGCTAGGGAGGGTGGGTGGGCCATGTCCAGATGCTGGGCCCCTCCCTCCCCTCCCTTGCATGTCACCCCTCCTTCCCTCCCCTCCCTCCCTCCCCTTGCATGCCACCCCTCCCCTCCCCTCCCCACCCCCTCCCGCCCTAGGGAGGGCGGGTGGGCCATGTCCAGATGCCGGGCCCCTCCCTCCCCTCCCTTGCAAGCCACCCCTCCCTCCCTCCCTCCCTCCCCTTCCCTTGCATGCCACTCCTCCCCTCCCCTCCCCCACTAGGGAGGGCGGGTGGGCCATGTCCAGATACCAGGTCTCTCCCTCCCCTCCCTTGCAAGACACCCCTCCCTCACTCCCCTTCCCTTGCATGCCACCCCTCCCCTCCCCTCCCCAACTAGGGAGGGCGGACGGGCCATGTCCAGATGCCGGGCCCCTCCCTCCCCTCCTTTGCAAGCCACCCCTCCCTCCCTCCCCTCCCTCCCCTTGCATGCCACCCCTCCCCTCCCCACCCCCTCCCCCACTAGGGAGGGCGGGTGGGCCATGTCCAGATGCCGGACCTCTCCCTCCCCTCCCTTGCAAGACACCCCTCCCTCACTCCCCTCCCTCACTCCCCTTCCCTTGCATGCCACTCCTCCCCTCCCCTCCCCAACTAGGGAGGGCGGGTGGGCCATGTCCAGATGCCGGACCCCTCCCTCCCCTCCTTTGCAAGCCACCCCTCCTTCCTTCCCCTCCCTCACCCCCCTTCCCTTGGTTGACAATTCTGCTTGTCACTATGGTGTTTTGACAAATTGATTCATTGATCCAGATTGGTATTTCTGAACTTCCAAGGATAGCCGTAAATTAATCCACTCCAGGATTTAGGCCGCATCTATTCATACAGTGGAGGTCACCCAGTGAGAAAAGGAGGAGCTCTGCAGGGGCACCCACCCTGGGCGGGAGGTTACGTTGGTCCTCTCACCTCATCCGAGTCCTGTCTTTCAGCCTGTGGTAGCGGAAGTTCAGGCAGAAGCTCCGCTTCGTCCCCACTGCCGTCATCCATGTCACTGTCCCCCTCAGAATCGCGGGTCGAGCGGCGTTTAATGGCGGCTGGGGGAGCGGGTGCCCCCGCGCCCTCTCCCGTGCCCTCGTCGCCCCCAAAGCAGATCTCTTCACTGTTGGACGGCGAGCTGATGCTGTCGATGCCGCTGTCCCGGTTGGCCAGCTTACCCCCGTCATGGGAGGGCAGGCAGGGGGCGCCCCCCACAGCCTCTTGCCCCCCCTCCAGTGCCAGAAGGTCCAAGAGTTTGTGAGCCAAATCAGATGATTCCAGCAAAGCTGGGCGGTCCAAGGAGGGCTCCATGGAACCTGCCTCGGGGGTTGGGAGATCGAGGCTGGGGCACGGTGAAGGGGGCTGTTCTACTGTCAGGATTATGGGTTCCCTGGAAGGAACAAGGGGAACAAAACATACACGTTATGACACACTCAAATTCAGAGCCAGCACGGTGCAATAGTTAAGAGTGGTGGACTCTAATCTGGAGAACCAGGTTTGATTCCCCACATTCTTATCTGGTGAACTGGACTTGTTTCCCTACTCCTATGCATGAAGCCTGATGGGTGACCTTGGGCTAGTCACAGTTTGTTCAGATCTCTCTCAGCCCCACCTTCCTCACAAGGTATCTGCTGTGGGGAGAGGAAGGGAAGGAATTCGTAAGCCAATCTGAGGCTCCTCACAGTTGAGAAAAACAGGGAAGAAAAACCAGCTCGTCTTCAACACTTCTTCAGGGCCAGTTCCAGGTTCCAGGTTTTGAGAGCACCCAGAGGCCCGTTTGTCTACCACCAGACTCCCCTTCACACTTTTAAATCTCTCCCACCTGTGTGCCCCTCAGTTTCTCTGACGCCTAAGCCCTCCCATGGCCCATAAGAACATAAGAACTAGCCTGCTGGATCAGACCAGAGTCCATCCAGTCCAGCACTCTGCTACTTGCAGTGGCCCACCAGGTGCCTTTGGGAGCTCACGTGCAGGAGCAATGGCCTTCTGCTGCTGCTGCTCCCGAGCACCTGGTCTGCGAAGGCATTTGCAACCTCAGATCAAGGAGGATCAAGACTGGTAGCCATAGATTGAGCCCATGCTCAATTGCCTGCACCACTCTCACACCCTGGGGGTGCTGCTGCCACGACCACTCTGCGCAACACTTGCCCGCCCCTGGCGATGCTGTGTAGGAAACAGATATTGGATAAGGAAGCAAAAGTGGCCAGACCCATCAGTTCTACCCCACAGCTTGGAAAAGGGAAGTCCACAGTCTAGGAAAACCAGCCGCAACACAACAAACAGCCAAGTTTAAAAATAGAATATTAAGAACCGACACGCCAGAGCAAGCCAACTAAGCTGGCATTCTAGCATCTGACTCAGCGGCTAGCCAGAAGCCCAAGGATGTTATTGGCTAAGACAGAAGCATCATTTGCTGATAGTTTAAAGATCAAAGATGTGGTGGTCTGACTCACACACAACACTTCGACAGCGGGGGGGGGGGGGTAGGCTGCAGATATGGTGAATCTCAGGAGTGTGCTGCAGGCTTGCACATCCTCTACTTCCCCCGTGCATCCTTCGGGATGTAAATGCCACATTCAGGAGATCTATTTGTGCTTTAAAAAGCAGTAGACAGAATTTTCACAAGGCACATTTCCAAAAGTGCATCCATGCACAGGGCCCTGTTCGATGCAGGGTAGGAAAAGGCACACAAGTCTGAAATTTGAAGAGGATGGGGCCAGGGGAGGCTTTTGTCCAGTTAGGATTCTGATTGGCTGTGCAGATTTTTTAAAATGTTGCATTGGCAGCAGCTGCCACCACAGCACAAGGATCCTAACTGTGTTACGGAAGTTAAGCTGAGGCAGCCATTTTGTGGCTGGTTTGGCCTCCTGCAGCAGCCATTTTGTGGTGGCCCCTACCACACCGTGTCAGAATTTCAAATATGCCCGCAGGCTCAAAAAGGTCAGGAGCCCCTGTGTTAGCTGATAAAAACAGGGAATGATGTGAGAAGCAGGGTGAAAAGTCCAGCTTCTTGTAGAACAATGTCTCCCAGCCTACGGGTCAGAACTCAACAGTAGGCCGCAAAGCCTTTGAAGCCTTTGGAAACCAAAATCTGAACCTGGAAACAGTACCTTCCACGTCATACATTTGTTGCTGTTTTTTTGTTCCCTGCATAGGCATGTTGATAAAGTAAAACATGTCCTGGTGATTACTAGAGTGGGTTTCTTAGAGTCTTCGGGAAGGGGGGGTTAGAAGGAATAATCCCACTTCTGGAAGGCTTTTGAACCCTGTCGGGTGGCTGCCTTCGTCCTCTCTGCTGAAGACCTATGAAAGGTCTCAGCCGGAGGGGAAAAGCTCCTGACCCGATCCGCCATTGCAGAATGGTCGGAGCCTGGAGAGTAGGGGCGATTCCCTGGTGCAAGATCAGGGAATCCCCCTGGCCAGTGCAGCTGAAACTGCAAGGGCCCTCCTGAAAAAAGCCAAAAGAAGAAAATTTTAAAATGATGAAAAAAGGTAAAGAAGAAACTGCAAAAAAAAAAAAAGATTAAAAAATCCTAACTGGCTCTAGAGCCCAGTAAGGACCTGCTCTCCCTGCTGAGGCAGGAAAAATACTGGGGATCAAGATGGATGCCCAAGCCTTCCACAGGAAGTTGCAAGATTAAAGTTCTTGCCTCCCTGAGAAAGGGTTGGGAAATCACCCATCCAAGATGCCCACAGTCATCTCCAGGAGAAGGAGAGGATGGTCAGGGGCTGGAATCTAACCTCCATTTGGAATGCCACATGCTTGAGGTTCATAGTGGGGGCACTTTTTTGGGATTTATAGTTGTTGGTTTCTCCAGAACATCTAGTTCGCCGATGCAGAAAATCGAATTATCAGCTAGGTGGGTGCCAAGGTCACAGTATACCTAGGGAGCCAAAAAAAAAACTTGGGCCAACCTTGGACGGGTTACCATACCCAGTAAAACTGGACTTGTGGGTCATCGTACTGAAAAGGTTGGGAACTGCTACTCTAGAACACCAAATCCTGATTAACAGTGTCCATTTCCTCTCTCCCAACTAACCAAAGACTGCTCACCACGAGGATGTTTCAGAGGAAGAGTACCATTCCAAAGCACGGAGATCTCTTTTTTGACAAGTCACGACATGTTGTCTGTGTTACGATAATTGCAGTGATGCACACACAACAGGAAACACACGGGCGTGTTTGTAGGGATATGCACTCTATGTGCAAATTACAATCACACCACTGTGCAATTCCAAATACTACTCTCAAAAAAGCAGTGGGACCCTGTCTGACCCAGAGGTGCAGCGTTACAAAACTGTACTGTGTCACAGCATCCCTATCTGCATATCTGGTTTAGCGCTAAAAACACCAAAGAGGCCATGCAGCGTCCCCACACATGGATCTGCACAAAAATGACAATTCACTATGACAATGTCAGACCAATTACCTTTTTTATTTTGTTTTGTCTTACGCTGGTCCCTGCCAGCTCTAGGTTCTACAAGGGCAGCAGGAATCAGCAGGGAAAGACATTCGCAAGCTAGCAGTACCATTCCAGACATACCTTTCTATGACCACTGAAGTGTGGGGGCTTAGAAGGGTCACACTCTGTTTAGGATGGCCTTGTCAAGTGCACATTTCTCCCTCTCCCATTATACTAGAACCCAGGGTCATCCACTGAGCCTGAACAGTGGGAGATTTAGGACCGAAAAAAGGAAGTATTTCTTCACACAGAACATACTCAAACTATTGAACTCGCTGCCAAAAGATGTGATGATGGCAACCAACTTGCAAAGCTTTTACAAAAAGGGTATGGACAAATTTATAGACGATGGAGGTATTCATGGCTACTGATCATGATGGATATCGACTCCTTCCAGTACAGAGTCAGAAGGTTGTGATCTTGAAAGCGCTCGGTGCACACTCTGGCTTTTTGCTTCCTCGCTCCCCCTGGGGCGCACCCCCCCTCCACTTACTTTTAGGAAAGGAGCATTTTATGGAAGAAGGTTGAAACCCCAGTTCTAATTTCAGGCCCAGGCAACGCAGGCAGGCTTCTGGCCTGCTCCATTCCTAAAAGTAAGTGGAGTGGTGCGCCGCCGTGGGGGGCCGCAGGAGGGGGGATTTTCCAGTGACTAGAAATGGTGCACATGGTGCGCCTGGTGCATCGGGCACCCCCCCCCCCCCGTCCCCTGGTGGCTTCGCCACTGTTCCAGTATCAGAGACAGTACACTGGGGAGCACAGGTAAGAGGATGCGGTTGCCATTGTCCTGTTTATGGGCCTCCTAGAGGCAACTGGGTGGCCACTGTGTGAACAGAATGCTGGGCATAACGGACCTTCGATCTGATCCATCTTGAATCTTCTTAAGTTCTTGTCCTGCAGGAAGATTCCAGCATCTCTCACCAGAATCAAGGAAAACGCTCTGCTAAAACTATGTGGGATTTTCTCCTGCAGGATGAGGACACAAATTCTGCACTAGGAACCTTGTTTCTGTAACTTGTTTCCATAACTTGTTTCTGCACTAGGATCCATGGTTTTGGTAACCTGCAACATAACAATAGGGCAGCAGCCACCAAATTCCCAGATGGAGGAAAGGGGGAAGATCTTGCGAGGTCCTCACCTCTCAAACTTCTCAATGAGAGAAGACACAGCAGATAAAGGCCCAGCTCCATCCTTGGGTTGAGGACTGCGGCTCAGGCGGGGGTCAGCTGGGAGAGGTCGCGACGGGGGCGGAGGGATGGATTCAGGGAGCCGTAGCAATTGAATGCTCTGCAGATGGGCTGGCTTGGGAGGAACTGTAAAAGCAAATAGGAAATAGTGTTGAGATATATTACAGAATGAAGACTGAAGCAATTGGGATCTCCCTTCTACCAACCAATGCCAGCTGTCCTGAGCTACAATTCTGGAAGAACTTCCTCCAGCCACTGGAAGGAAAACATTCCAGAGGAAGGCTTCACAGTTTGCTCAGCAGAGTAGAAGAACACATGCTATTGTGTTCCATATGACTTTACAAACCCCAAAAAAGGCCTTCTTGGTTATAGAACTCTCTTCCCTGGGATATTTGCCTGTTCTCTTCCACCGCTGAGTTCCACTAGTGGATGAAGACTTCTTTGTTTTATCCAGAGTTTCTTTAGAGATCCCTCGATCCTGCCTTACATTTTAATTTCATGTGTTTTATGTATGAGTTTTTAAGTTCTGGTTTTTAAACTGGCTTTGTAATGTAGTTTGATTATGCTGTTTCCATTGTTAGCCACCTCGATGGCCCTAATTAAGCAGAACGGTGGGATATAAAGGTTGTAAATAAATGAACAAATTGACAGATCGACCCATTGGTTACTCACCGTGAAGGGGTCTTCTGCTGGATTAAGGGAGGCATCTTGATGGGTGTTTCCCAACCGGATCTCAGGGAGGCAGGACTTATTAAAGTTGTCACTTCCTGTGGTCCGAGTGGGCGCCAGCTTTCCTCTTCAGTAGACACTCCAGTCCAAGCAGTGAGAAGGCTTCCCTCGGAATAAATACATGTATATTAACCCACAACAGAAGCGCAATAACGATAAGAACAACGCATCATCTAACTATAACTATGGTGAACCGTAAGAAGTCCTTTTACCCTGAACTGTCAGGAATTTAGGAAAGCTAATGCAGCCTGGTCTGCCGTAGTAGTAGTAGGCCATGGCAGGAGAGTGAGGAGAGACCGAGGCTACCGATGATCCCGGGAGGGCTAAGATGTTTCTTTAATCCAGCAGAAGACCCCTTCACGGTGAGTAACCAATGGGCCGTTCTTACTGGATGGAGGCATCTTGATGGGACTCTCCAGCAGTGTCCTTAAATCGGGTGGGCTCAGGATCAGTCTCCAATAATGTGTTCCAACACTTTCCTGCCGAAAACAGCTTCTGAAGCTGCTATGGATTGAATTCCCTTGTAGTGTCTAATGAAAGAAGAAACTGAGGCCCAGGTGGTCAGCTTCCGGGTAAATGTCAGGATACTGAGGTTTGACTTTTAAAGGCTGGGCGTTAGTTGCTGCACTGTAGAGTGGGCCACCATCCCATGAGGAACTGGCTGATTGGAGGCTTTATATCGCTTCTACGATGCAGGCTTTGATGGCGCGGCTAATGGTCAGCTTTTGACATCGGGTGACCCAGATCTCGGGCTAAGAGACGCTTAATGAACATCTGGTTAGATTTGCTGATGGGTTCGGTTCTTATCAGGAACGCTTTCAGAGTCTCTATCACGCACGCCCAGGTTATTTTGGTATGCGTCACGCACCGGTCTTCCTTCATTATTTGGTACTGGAAAGGTCGAAGAAAGCAATGGAGGGGGCGTGCGTGGAATCGGCCCCACTCGAGCATGTCGAACACCGGCCACCATGGTGCCTAGCACACTGGCCAGGTGAAGTAGTGCGGAAGATTTCTGGTCAGCTATGATGAGATTTACTGACTTCTCCTGATTTTGTCGACTTTTTCCGCCGGGATGAACAGAGAGTTCAGGGACGTGTCGATGATTGCTCCCAGGTGTTCCGCATCCTCTGGGATGGGATCGTGTTGCTCTGTGGCACATTGATCAAGAATCCGTGTTGACGGAGGATCGCCTGGGTCTGGGCTACATCCTTCAACTTTGCTGTTAAGCGAGGTAGATCTGATCAGGATGTCGCCCAAATAGGGATGGACGTGGATGGCTTGTTGACGGCGCTGAGTATGATGGGGGCCAGGAGGACCTTGGAGAAAACTCTCGGGGCCGTGGAGGTCCAAACGGCAAGGCCTCGAACTGGAATTGTTGTTCCCCTACTGCTAAGCGGAGAAACTGACGCGTGTGAGAGCTTTATAGATGTGGCAGGCCTCGGCAGATCGAGGGAAGTTAGATAGTCCCCGGGTCTTAGATGCTCCCACGATGGATCGCCGCCGCATCCTGAAGTGTTGGAGTTTGATGTGGCGGTTGACGCAATCCCCAGGTTTAAGATGGCTCTCCAATCTCCGCTTCTTTTGGGAACGAAGAAGTGAGAGAACACTCCAGAGCTTCTCTCTGCAGGAGGCACGGGTTCTATAGCTCTGATGTTTAGGAGGTGTTGGATGGCCTTCTGTGTCCGCCTTGCCTTTGGCTAGGCTGGAATCTGGCCGGGAAGGAGCCGCGAGGTAGAGGGATTTGTTTGAACTCTCTATGGAGTAGCCCTAATGAATGACCTCCTTTGGTCCAAGCATCCACGCGTTCGCCTTCGTAGCCACTGGTCCTGGAACTCTTGAAGGCGTCACGACCGTGTTGTAGCTCGTGGATTTGTTGTTGTTGTTTGGAGTTCTTGTCGCTGTCAAAGTTTTTTCCCCGATCTGGCTGGGTGACGAAAGGAATGGTTGCTGAAGCTGTCTGGTTGGTTCTTTATGAAGTTCTGCTGTGGCTGCCAACGCCTGCCATCTTTGGGTGTTCTGGCAAGGGTTCTGTGGGACCGGAAGGTGGAGCTGGCTTTTGAAGCGCTGGAGCCCGCCCCGATAGAATTTTTTGGCATGGCCTTCTTTTTGTCCTTGGTCTCCACTAGTATCCTCTCTAATTCTTGGCCGAAGAGAATGCCTCCTTGGAATGAAAACCCGGATACCAGTTGTTTGGAGTGTTGGTCCGCTTGCCAGGAATCCAAGCTTTGCGCGATGCTCTTGGGAACTCCATGCCATTGCCAGGGCACGGGCTACTGAAATGAATTTCCATCAAAGTATAGAGTCTGCTAGGAACGACATTGTCAGGTGGATGCGATCCACTCCCTCTCTAACACCTTGTTGTGAGAGGCGGGAACCATGTCAAGGAGCTTTCGGAGCCTAACCATGCCCTCGGCTTCTGGCCATGGCAGGCCGAAGATGCCAGGATTTTAAAAGCCATGGCAAGTGACCTCCCGAGTCTTTTGGATACCACGTCTATGCGTTTGTCCAAGGTGTCTCTTATGTTGCCATCCCCATCCTTAGATACGAGGCCTCCAGATTGGAGCGCTGCTATGGGGGCATCCACCAATGGTGTTGTCAGGAGGTTTTGGATGTAATCTGGGGAAGCATACAATTTTTTGAAGTAGGAAGGAAACCCTTTGCTCGCAGAGGGGTTGTCCCATTCCTTCCTGGCGCGCCTTTCGAAATATTCTGGGATGGGGAGAAACCCCTTAGAGGGTTCCCCCTGGGGAAAGATCTTTTTATCCCCTTTTGGGCATCCTTTGATGGGCTTAGAGGGGCCAGAGGAAGAAGAAGAGGGGTCGATGGCGTCTTCTGAATCTTTCAAATCCAAGGCTGAGATTGCCTTAGAGATAAGCAGGGTGATGTCCTCTGCTTTGAAGAATTTGGGGGTTTGTTCCACCACTTCAGGGGTGACCTCTTCTGGATCAGAGAAGTGGTCCGAGTCTACACATTCCCCTTCGCTAATTCCCTCCTCCCCGGGGAAGGACAAGGGGTCCCTGCAGCGAGTGTTGGAGCGTGAGGATCTGGGGGGGGATGAGGGGGGGGAGGTGGAAATGGATCTGTCTCGTCTATGGTACTCTCTATGATAGGACCTGATTTCCTCCCTCATTGACTTTTTGAAAAGGTCCACCAACTCCTGGGCGGAGGCCTGTTGCCAACCCCCTGGCAAGGTGGGGCCCGAAGATGGTCCTTCCCCCCCATCGCGATCTTGCCTGAGGGGCTGGGGCGCCCCGACGTCCTCCTCAGTTGCTGTCTCCTCTCCTGCGCTCGCCGCGGCCCTTTCCGGGACGCCGGCGCTGATTTCCGTAGCTACAGGGCTCTGAGGTCTTCCCTCAGTCCTGTGCTCTGAGCTGCGACGGGGAGGAGCCGTTTCCTGGTCTCCTCTGCGCAGCTGCGGTTGTAAAGGGGCCTCCGTTGGCCGGGAGAGGGCGCTGGCGTCAGGCGTCTTCTTTCGCGGCTTTTTTCCCGCCGCGTTGCTGGCTGGGGCGTCCTTTCGCGCCTTTTTCGCGGCCGGCTTTTCCGCGTCTTGGGGGGGCTGCGCTGTCGCGCTCGTCCCTGCGGCTTCGGCGTGTGCCTTATGGGCTGCCCTGGTCCTCTCTGCCGAGGACCGGGAAAAAGTCTCCCTCTCGGGAGAGAAGCGGCTGGGGTTTGGGTCGCTAGCGCTGCCCCAATTAGCCATAGCTGAGTCCCGAGTTTGGGAAGGGAGGGAAGGGGGGGCGGGGGGAAGAAGACAGACAAATACCCTTTCTCTGGAGAGAAAGGTGGCTCCCACTACCCTCTACTTCCCTAACACTAGCACAAGACAGACACAGATTACAAACCAACTAGAGGAAGAAAAAAAAAAGATTTTTTAAAGAGCAGGAGCTCAGAAGAGTGCTGCTTCCCTGGTCAGGCAGGAACAAATACTGAAGAGGGAAGGCGACGCCCACTCGGACCACAGGAAGTGACAACTTTAATAAGTCCTGCCTCCCTGAGATCCGGTTGGGAAACACCCATCAAGATGCCTCCCACATCCAGTAGAACAGTGCTGTTTTGGAAAAAGCCAGAGGCTCTACCAAAGCCAATGTTCTGCCTTTTATTATTATTGTTGTTGTAGATTTCACAGCTGCCAGATCTTTAGCTGGTTGTTGGCTTTCATTACAATTCGAGCCTCACCCAGAGTCCTAGGAAGTTGTTGTTGTTGTTGTTGTTGTTATTATTATTAGTATTATTAGTATTATTAGTATTATTAGTATTACTATTAGTATTAGTATTACTATTAGTATTATTTAATAGACCACCCTATCCCCAAAGCGCTCAGGGCGGTGTACAATATATGTCTCTCATGATGTAGCATGGTGTAGTGGTTAAAAGCAGGTGGACTCTAATCTGGAGGACCTGGTTCAATTCCCTACTTCTCCACATGAGCGGTAGACAAATCTGGACAAAAAAAATCTGGTGAACAAAATTTGTTTCCCTACTCCTACATTCCCTCTTTCCATCTCTCTGTTCTCTTATCCCAAAGCATCCGTGCACATGACCTTCAGCTCCCCCAATCTCAACGGCCAGAATTGCCTCCTTCCATGACTCTGCCCTTCCTGCCTCCTCCACTTGACATTTCCTTCCCTGAAAACCCACGTCACACCTCACTTCTTCCAAAACTCACCTTTGAAAGCTTTTGGCTACCAAAGGACTCAGCTACCTATGGTGCTGGAAGTTCTACTGACATACCTTTCAACACATTTTACAATTTAATTTTCACATTGTTATTTTTTTATTGAGATATATCAAAAACGCTCGCAGACCATTATTCCTGCCGAGTTCTATAACAAGCCTCCAAGAGGCAAGTCCTAACAGACACATGGAAACCAGATTGTACCTTGCGGTTTGGGTCCTGGGGGTCGTTTCAGCGGCCGGAACTTAGTCACTTCCCCTTCATTGCTCTCTGGGCCCGGATCAGAGATGAGCCGCTGGGGGACTTCTGGAGAGCAAGGTTCAGGAGTGGGCTCCAACGAGAGGCTTTTGACCAGGAGCCGGGGGGGCTGAGCAAGACCTGGAACAAAGACGGATGAAGAAAGGAGAGATAATTCAGTTATACAAAGCCTGCCAGCCCAGTTGCAAACGACCGCTATAGCTTAACAAGGACACAATATCCCATGATGTGCGGATGCAGCCAGTGGTGGGATTCAAATAATTTAACAACTGGTTGTTTACAAGCACCATTTTAACAACCGGTTCTGCTGGGGTACATTTGCCTGAAAATACAGGAAGCTGGGAACAACCCCAGCATATCTTGAGGCACAGAAATCTTTGGAGGGCTTAATTTATATTTGAAAGTAAACATGAACATAGAATTATATTCTGCAAAATAGACAACTCAGCCAATTATAAAACCTGGTCGAATATTTATTTTCTACTAGGTCCAAAAACAAACGTGCTTTCTGCCAGAATCAAGATCA
Source organism: Sphaerodactylus townsendi (assembly GCF_021028975.2). Taxonomy (NCBI): domain Eukaryota; kingdom Metazoa; phylum Chordata; class Lepidosauria; order Squamata; family Sphaerodactylidae; genus Sphaerodactylus; species Sphaerodactylus townsendi. Next base: position 16,334 of record NW_025949815.1, read on the forward strand.
AATTCCTAGACCACAAGTACCACACAGTCAGCCTATACCAGTGGTGGCAAACCTATGGCACGGGTGCCAGAGGTGGCACTCAGAGTCCTCTCTGTGGGCACGCGTCCCACACACACACAAATCTAGGCTTGCCTGGGCCGCTGGGTAAGACATGTAGGTAACCCTGTTAAGTGCTGTTAAATCCCACTGATTTTCATGGGAAGAACTAAAGCCCAATCCTTTACCTGTGAGTAAGCTCGGTTGCTGGCAATGGGGCTTGCTTCTAAACCCTCCTAGGGTCGTGATTCACCCATTCGAAGCACTGCACGATTGCCAAGTAATGCACACCTTGGAGCCAACCGTTTTTTCTAAACTAAAACCTCAGTATTCAGGTTAAATTGCCGTGTTGGCACTTTGCGATAAAAGGTGGGTTTTGGGTTGCAGTTTGGGCACTCGGTCTCGAAAAGGTTCGCCCTCACTGGCCTATACCAAACAGTTTGCACTTTTGCTGAAATTCAGCAAGTTGTACAAACTAGAAATTATTCAGGAAGGATTTTAACACTGCCACACAATTACATTTTTGTTAGATTTTATGAATTTTTAATAGACACTCTTTTTATCACCATTTGAGTCCAGTAGCACCTTAGAGACTAACACCTTGAGATTTGAGTCCAGTAGCACCTTAGAGACTAACAAGATTTTCAAGGTATAAGCTTTTAAGAGACAAAGCTTGCTGTACCTGACAGGCAGCCCCATCTAACCAGTCAGGTGGCTCCCAGGGAGGCTTCCTGGCACTGTGGGGAGGCTTGCCAAGAGAAAAGGCCTTCCTGCTGCTGAGAAGCCTGATGGGGCTGTATAGACTTACAGCCCCTTTTTGGCAGTTTAAGTTTAAAAAAGCCCCCAAAGGTGTAAGGCGGTGAACTGCTAGAAGGGAGCCAACTAAAACTGGCTCCTCCCCCAGATATGCTTCTGAACTGTGGTGCAAAGGGATGCTTTTATGGAGTCCTGAACCCTGACCGACCACTTGGGAGGGTGGCAGCAGCTGCACGCCGATAGTTTCACCCATCCACCAGGGCAAGTGCCCTTGGGAGGGCAAACCTACCAGAGCAGCCGCGCGTCGCTCCCCCTGCCGGATTCGTCCCCTCCCTTTGGATGGGGTCAAAAAAATTTTGACTCTAAAAGCTTTTATCTCAAAAATCTCGTTAGTTTCTAAGGTGGTACAAGAAGAAGAAGAGGAAGAGTTTGGATTTATATCCCCCCTTTCTCTCCTGCAGGAGACTCAAAGGGGCTTACAATCTCCTTGCCCTTCCTCACCACAAACACCCTGTGAGGTGGGTGGGGCTGAGAGAGCTCCGAGAAGCTGTGACTAGCCTAAGGTCACCTTAGGAAGGCTATGCAGGTGGGAGTGTACAGGCTAATCTGAATTCCCCAGATAAGCCTCCACAGCTCAGGCGGCAGAGCTGGGAATCAAACCCGGTTCCTCCAGATTAGATAGAAGCGCTCTTAACCTACGCCACTGCTGCTCCTACAAGATTTGCATCTAGCTCTTCTACTACAAACCAACATGGCTACCCTCTGAAACTAACTGTATTATCATCGTAACTTTCCTTAAGTCCAGTTTCAGAGAAAAGTGGACTAAAAAAAGCTCTAAATAAATAACTTCATAAAATGTTATTACCTAGGTCAAATTACAAAGCCACGCAATAAAGACGTATGAAATTACATGAAAATTATATCAGTAACAAAGACATAAATAAAAGCAATTTTTTAAAAAATCTTGCAAGCCAAAACAAGGTAAGAAATATCAATTCAACATTAAATTAAATAGGGAAGCAGTTTTGCAGACCAGCCTTAACTTTCCAGTTTACCAGAAGTGGTGAGGGCAGATTAACTCTCATTCATCTAGTTATGTATAAATTTCTATACTGCCCCTCCCCCCCTTCGGCTCAGGGCGGTTTCCAACATGATATATACGAATAAATACGATACAACTGTAACTATCCACTACGCATTAAAATTGAAAAGAAACTTTACATACATCTACTAAAAAGTAGGGGCAAATAAAAACAAACCAACTCATTTACTGAGGCAAATTCCACTCTAAGAAGACCGAGTGGTTTGCTCCTACTGAAAATTGCCCCACCCATGCATTGCTTGGAAATATTTCCCCTTAGAGAATAGAGTACTGGTGCAGAATATAATTGTATTTATTTACTAAAATATTTACACCACGCCTTTCCAGTAGCTCAAGGTGGCTTACGAATCCATACTAAAAACAAACCAAAAAAACCCACGCCCAAATAATCCCTTTTCCCCACTAAAAAATGTCATTAAAAGGCCTCACTGTGACAGCCACCCAACCCCTATAGAGATGCCCTCTCCTCCCCTGCTCAGGGAGTCTGTTCTACAAGCTAGAAACTGTGGTGGAATAAGAACAGGTTCATGTGGATGCTTGGTTTGGGGAGGGAAGGCAGCTCAGCAGGATATAACGCAGTGTTGGCGAACCTTTTTGAGACCGAGTGCCCAAATTGCAACCCAAACCCCACTTATTTATCGCAAAGTGCCAACCCAACAATTTAACCTGAATGCTGAGGTCTTAGTTTTTGAGGGGAAAATGCAACCGGGTGGCACCCCCCTTCCTCCGCATTTCCATCCACCTCAGCTTCTGAGCAGAGGCCAGCTCTGCTCTAGCTCTCCAGCAAGTCCCGCCAAGACCGGGGCTCTTGTGCCTCCTGAGCATCTCTGCCTCCTCTGCGCCCCACCCCCTTGGGCAGCAGCCACCCAGAGCACAGGCACCAGGCCCACCAGCGGAGTCCTTCCTGCTCACCACAGTGTGCAAATGTCGTGCTCAGTGGCCCAGGCCAGCCTAGATGTGTGTGCGAGTGCCCACATAGAGGGCTCCGAGTGCCACCTCTGGCACCCGTGCCATAGGTTCGCCATCACTGATATAACGCCACAGAGTCCACCCTCCAAAGTGGACTGATCCCGGTCAACTGATCTCTGTCACCTGGAGATCAGTTGTAACAGTGGGAGATCTCCAGCCATCACCTGGAGGTTCCATACGGAAAAAAAAGGGGGTAGGTGCACCTGAAAGTTATCAAAAAGAATATTTTGTACCTTTAGGGCTCAAGTACTGTGCAACACAGTTTCCTTAAACAATGCTTAAGAAACACATAGGTATTACTACCTTCACAATGATATTTTTACTACCGCAATAATTTTTATGCTCTTAAATTCTTTATACGGATTTAAGATGAGTACAAGACAGACAAGGGGCTAGTTTGAGATACATCATTGCAAGGGCACAAAAATTATTGCTGTAGTAAAAATATTGTGAGGGTAGTAACACCTATGTGTTTCTTAAGCATTATTTCAGGAACCACCTGGAGGTTGGCAGCCGTAGCTATGGTTGATGTCAGCTGGGCTATATTGAAGTGGTGGGATAGCCAACAAATGGGTGGTGTCTGATGACTGTAGGTGGCACATGGGGACCTCAGCAAGGTACAGTACCATAGAGTCAACCCTCCAAAGCAGCCGTTTTCTCCAGAGGGACTATAGTCTGGAGGTCAGTTGTAGTCCAGGATATTTCTAAGCCCCACCTGGAGGCTATCAACTCTATTGCCAAAAGGAAACGTCCAAACTGTGAGAAAGGTATCATTGTAGACAGGCATAAAACAATGTTCTGCCTCAAGCACTCCGTGCCCATCACATTTCCCCTGAATCCTCCACATAACCTTTGTTCATCCTTGCCAGTCCAGTCAGCCAGGAATGGGACTTTCCATGAATGAACAAGAAGACCCAAAGGGAGATTCTCCACAAGACAACAGTGGGGACTGTTAGCCTCTGGAGCTGCCTGCCTGACTCATTTATTGAGGTAAATTCCACTCACACCCCCGTGTGCACATTTTAAAAACTGGCAAGACCTTCATTAAATGGTTCACAAGAACCATGCAAGAGTATGGGCAATGATTTCAAAGTCAGACCATTTACACGCCGCCTTTCCACTTTTTTCCCCAACTGCTCAAAGCTGCTTCCAGTAAAACCCAAATATCAACATAAAAACAGAATTCAAAGCGCATTTAAAAGTACTAAAACTGCTTAAACGTGGCAAACGTTCAGTTGAAAAGGATTCCTCCCACACGATGTAGTTGACATAAGAAAGCCCAATGTGAAGGTACCAAATATAATTTCTACGGCAGGAAGTTTCATAGATAAAGCAGATGGCTGTCATATAAATCTTCAACAAAGATACGTCTGTAAATATGGGATCCTGCATCACAGACTCCTTAGATGATTTGTAAGAATGGCACATGGGTGAATACTCTCTCTCTCTCTCTCTCTCACACACACACACAGAGACAGAGAGAGACAGAGAAATATATATAGAATGGCACATGGGTTACTCTCTCTCTCTCTCTCTCTCTCTCTCTCACAGAGAGAGAGAGAGAGAGAGCGCCTATCTTTTGGGCCCAGAAATCTCCCAGTATTTCAATTACTGTCCAGATAACAGGGATGAGTTTCTCTGGAGAAAATGGCTGTTTTGAAGGATGAACTCTATGGCATTAAAACCAGCTGAGGTCCTTCCCCTTCCAAATCTAGCCCCTCTGAAGTCTCCACCCCCAAAACGTCCAGGTATTTCCCATAACAGAGCTCAAAACCTTATCTTAAGCCTTGGGATACAAGAGAAGAGGCATATGCAGGTACACATGCTTCGGCTCAGCCCAACTGAATGGAAGCACTGGCAGGGTAGCCCTGTGCTGGGAGAAAGCCAAGTGAAATCAGCCGCCTGGTGAAAAGCTCCACTACAAAATGTGCGAACAGCAAAATTAGAAAGGCACAATATGTATATTTTGATTTACACACCCTTAAAGATGACTTTACAATAAACAAAGATCAACTCAATATAGCCTTGTGTACAAACTATGGTTTAAGTCAAGTAACTGTGGTTTGTGTGATACTCTGAAAGCAGGCTACTTCACTATTTCAGGATACACGAATCTACACCGTGCTTTCCAATACAATTAAGCACAGTCTTCACTATAATTATGTGAGTGCAGATACTTCACTTGTTCCCTGGCACCACCACCACTGGAATTCAGGCGAGGATGGTCACCATGGAAGAAAGAGCAAAGGGAATGAGACAAGCATGTCCCATACACAGGAGAGCCTATATGCTGGCTAGATTTAACATCATGCCATCTCCGCTACATAGAGGAAGACTTAAAGGTCTTCCAAGCGATAAGAGGTTCTGTACCTGTAGCATAGGACAGCTGGATTCCATCCCACACATTCTCGTGAACTGCGCATTATACCAAGAACTCTGATCCAGCCTGCTATCCCAAGCTATAGACCCTATGATTGATTATACTGAATCAGATAAAGTAGTTACGTTTTTAAATTGTCAGGATTTTCATTGTTGCCTTATAGTGGCAAAGTTTTTGTCAGAAGTTTGTAAACTGAATGTATGACAAACACGAAGTTTTTTACTATTCACTTTTAACTGGAACTGTATTTTTTAACTGGAACTATATTTTAACTGGAACTATTGTGTATATGCCAATAAAGGCTTATTGAATTGAATTGAATTGAGACAAGCATGTGTGGAAGCAAATTACAATATCAAGGCTAACCTTGGTTTAAATAAAACATGATTTCAAGTAAGGTCTGAACAGAAGCTAGAACTATTAGCCATAACAGCTAATAAAATCATAGTGTTCAGAGTCAATACTTTGACTCCATTCAGATATTACACAAAACCAAGGTTTCACTCAGCTGATCGGGGTTAATCAGATAATCTGAATACAGGCTCTCCACCAGCTACTGTTAGTTAGGATACATCAAATCTGAAAGTACATTTGAAATCGACTTATGACCTCAGTTGGCCATAGATGCGGTTTCATGAGATGTGTGGACACAGACATCCCGGCTTCACCCTGCCTTGTTTTTTGGACTTGCCCCCCGCCCCACCCAGCCACAGACTGACAGCAATTAAACCTATATTAGTCAAGACCAGGGGTCTTCAATCTGAGGTCAGAGTCATGCAGGACATTCCCATTCAGCTCCTGCCACTTAGCCACATGCTGGCAGGGGCCGATGGGAATTGTAGTCCATGAACATCTGGGAGGGCCAGTAGTTTTGAAGAC
>NW_025949816.1:0-10951 GCF_021028975.2 Sphaerodactylus townsendi
TGCGGAATTGACCTGTGAGGGTTATGTTCCAACTTGCTCTATCTCACTTTTGCTGTGGGATTTGAATCCCTTTCCTTTGACTCTTGCTGTTCAACCGCAGAACTTTAGAACTCTGTCTCCTGTGAAGGTGGCTGAGAAGAGCTCCTAAGCATACTGCTTGCAGCAATCTCTCCGCAGCCTGACTTCTTCCCCAGCATGATTCTGCCCTGTATCCTGGTGTCAATTTTATGACTCTGAAAATGGCGATTGCTAGCCTAGCTGGACGTACATGTGCTGGAGCCCTCTCTCACGGCTGACGTTACTGTTCATTGTAGCAAATGCTGTCCCAGTCTCAAGAATGGCCTTATTGACAATGTTGAAGATACCTAGACCCGTTAGTTGTGTTTTAAAAACATGAGCTGTTAATCTGGGACAGTGGTGACGAACCTATGGCATGGGTGCCAGAGGTGGCACTCAGAGGCCTCTCTGTGGGCATGCGTAAACAGAGTGGCCCCCCCCCCCACACATCTAAGCTGGCTTAGGCCGCTGGGCTCGATTATTACCGTGTTTCCCCGAATATAAGACAGTGTCTTATATTAATTTTTGCTCCCAAAGATGCGCTATGTCTTATTTTCAGGGGATGTCTTATATTTTTGTATTCTGTTTGTCAGGCATGCTTCCAAACAAAAACTTTGCTACGTGTTACTTTTGGGGGATGCCTTATATTTTGCACTTCAGCAAAACCTCTACTACGTCTTATTTTCCGGGGATGTCTTATATTCGGGGAAACAGGGTAGCATTAAAACCTAAGACCTAGTTTTGGAGAAGCAGTGTAGGTTACCCTGTTAAGCGCTGTTAAACCCCACTGATTTTCATGCAAAGAACTAAAGCGCGATCCTTTACCTGGGAGTAAGCTCAGTTGCTGGCAATGGGGCTTGCTTCTGAGTAAATCCTCCTAGGGTCATGATTCACCCGTTGGAAGAGTTGCACGGTTGCTCCAAAGCAAAGCCACCGACTACCACCAAGCTTACTCCTGAGTAACGCACGCCTCGGAGCCAACCGTTTTTCCTAAACTAAAACCTCAGCATTCAGGCTAAATTGCCGTGTTGGCACTTCGCGATAAATAAGTGGGTTTTGGGTTGCAATTTGGGCACTCGGTCTCGAAAAGGTTCGCCATCACTGCTCTGGGACTTAAACCTTTAACAACACGACTGGCTGTACCTACAGTGCCTGGAAGGTTTTTCTCTCTATCCTGTTTGCTGATTTTAGGCCGACAAGCAAATCCTGTGTATCACCATTCTGCTTGGGCTGAACTACAGTGAGAATCCGCTGGTGAAAGCAGCCGCCGCACGCGCTCTAGGGGTCTACGTGGTTTTCCCACGTCTTCGCCAGGTCAGGTTTCAATTTTTAGTTGTTCCTTTTTACATTTTTCCTCAGGGTTTTTTTTTGGGGGGGGGGGGGGGGGGGGGGGGGAGCCAACGGTGTCTTTTTATTCACGCCTTAACTTGCCTAACATGGCCAGACTTGACTGTCCTCTGATGTACAACTTCCAAACAAGATACTAGTTCACGGGACTTTGACCACATATACCTGCATAGGTGGCTTTTTGTGAACTCTAGGAGACAGTTTTTGGAACGTTGATTGGCCTGCTTGTCTGGAGGGCAGTTCTCACTCACCGTAGGGAAGTAAACTAGCACAGGTTGTTATACAACAACCTTTATTAGGCATATTAAAATAGGCTCCAGAGCATTACAGACATTTCTGAAGTACAAACCAAAAGTACATTCACAACACAGACAGATAAACTGTACCTAGCACTGGACGTTACTTAGAAAATTCTGTCACTTGTAAAAGAAATTTTGCTACTTTTTCCAAGAGCACGGCCTCTGTGTTATTTAACAAAAGCTCCACAACAGAGTTGTCAGAATCTCTTTCAGATTTGTCTAAGACCCGCCCAGGAGAGAAATTCCGAATATCCACATATCTCAGACAGTCAAGTGTAATGTGAGCAAGAGTCTCCACTTGGTTTTTACAGTGTGGACAGACCCGATCCTGGAGAGGGATGGATAAGTAGCAACCCTTTGTAATGGCCGATGGAAAAGTATTCTGGCACAGGTTCTTCTGTGATTGGATGTTGGACTTCTGTGGTCCAGCTGCCTGCCCTCTCTGGCATTTCCTTTTCAGGGTGCGCTGGAGAGTAAGCAAGGGGTGTGGCATGGGTAGAACAACAGTAAACGCCACAAGCTTAAACCAACATTGCTTTTCTAAATTTCATTAGGAATTGCTGCAAATTGGCCATGCTGGCAGGGGCTGATGGGAATTGTAGTTCATGAACATCTGGAGAGCCGCAGGTTGCAGACCCCTGACCTAGAACATACTTATGTGTATTTTTGGCATCTGTAAAACTCTCTCGCATCCCCACATTTAAAAGGAATCGACTTTCTTCCTGTCAATTTTCTTCATTGTCCAAGTTTCACGGCCATACGTCACAATGGGAAATACTGTGGCATGAGTTAAATTGATCTTGGTGGCCAATGACACATCTTTACACTTCATCTTTTCCAGCTCCTTCCTGGCCGCCTTTCTCAGTCTCCTTCTCCTTCTGACTTCTTGGTTTCTGACTTCCTTTTGGTTGATGAGGAAGCCAAGGAATAGAAACCCTTGAACAGCAATCTCTTTACCATCATCCTTAAAGTGGTGTAATTCTTAATGGAAATTGTAAGCTTGCCAACTTTTATCATGCCCAGCTTCTCCAGTGGTGGGGCTAAAAGATTTTGAATGCGACTCCTGTCTGTTACAGGAATGGCTGACGATTTAGCCTGCCTTCGAGCTCCTTTGTAAGTCCAGTGCGAAAGCAGCTTCCTTGTCCAAACCCCAAATCCTGTGTCGGCAACCACTGTTTTATAATCTGGACCCTCCTTCTGTGGATGCTGATATGCCAAGCTCCCTAGCAACAGAATATGAAAAAAGGAATTTTTAGACGAAGAAAATCTGTAATGGTAAGAATGGAGTGACGAGAGAGCAAGGCACAGAAGAGCAGATGAGAGTAATAAGGTCACCGGGGAAGAGAGCCAAGTGATTAACTTAATTATAGTGTGTGATTAGTGCTAAGTACACAATTAATGGATTGAAGTAATTGCACTTGATTCTAAGTAGCTAAGTATGCCAATTAAATGGAAATGCACTCAGAGGCCTAGCGGCATCAGGAGCCTAGTGAAATTTTGGGGGCGTTCTACAGTCCAAAACGATTAAAGATCGTTCAGGGCGATGGGACAAATTGCATTGAATGAAGTGTTCGCCTTCAGTGGGGCTACAGTCATCCAGGGTGGTTAGGCCACGCCTCCTTTGTCCAGGCAAGGCTATGCAAATTTTTGCAAGCGCTCCTGGATGCAGGGGGCTGAGCCCATTCAGTCTGAATAGCCCTGCTGTTGAGGGCCATCGCCACCGTGGCTGCAGCTCCTGGACCTGAAAGGAAAGGAAACTGAAACCCTTTAGAGCATAGGTGTCAAACTCGCGATCCTCCAGATGTCATGGACTACAGTTCCCATCATCCCCTGCCAGGATCATGCTGGCAGGGAATGATGGGAACTGTAGTCCATAACATCTGGAGGGCTGCGAGTTTGACACCTGTGCTTTAGAGTTTTCCCAGTAGAGTTTCATACTCACCGAAATGGATGAGGACGAGTCTTCTAAGAAGTCCGTAGGGTCTTCTCAGGCCCCGGGACAAAGGACAAGGAAAGAACAATCCTCCCACCCGGAGGACTCTGGGCTCAGCAGTGATGCCTTGAAGGGCTTCGCAGATTCACCAGGGAGTCACACAGGCGTCAGTCACTCCCTCGGACCCCTTCCAGGGACGTTGCGGTGAGTCGCCAGACTTCCCTCGTCCTGGGACAAGCGCCCAGGCTGTGTAGCCATTAAGGGTAAATACTCCCACCCAGAGGCATCTGGTTCTGGGAGTGATGACATGAAGGGCAAACTTGGATCAAAGAGGACAGCTAGGGCTACAGCTGCAAAAGCAGCAGCCCTCCAAGGCCCCTTTGAGGACCGGAGGGGGGCCCGGCAGACTCCCCGTGTCCTGGGACAAGCTCCCTGGGCAACTAGCCGTTGCTCCTCAGAAGCCTTGTTCACCAGCACAGCAGATTCATTTTTCTTGCAGTTTGAAGATCTCCCCTTCTGCCCCTTCTGACCTTGTATCACCTTCTTACTTCTGGCATCAGGACAATTCCGAGCTAGGTGATCTGTGGATCCTCAGGAGAAACACCTTCTCACCGAATAGATTTTGACAGGCGATGTCTCTGGAGTTGCAGGTCTCACATCAGAGTGATGTCTGTTAGCAGGATCGGCTCTCTCTGGTTTTCTTTCTGTGGCTCAACTTTCCTTTTGATAATTTCTTTGCTGTTGACTTTGCAATCACGAAGGACAGAGTCAGGTCCTCTTCTTTGACACTCTACAAACTGTAGACTAGCTGATCCCAGCTTCCATCCAGAGAGGATAAAACGATGTAGGCTTTATGTGACTCAGGAAAAGTCAATCCTCTGTCTTCTAGTTGAGTAAACAACTATCTCATTTGCTGTAGGTGAGAAGACACACACTCACTCGCCTTTAACTTGCTGTTGTACAATTTTCTGGCTATTAGCATTTTGGAGCCAGCTGTATCTTGTTGATAAATTTTCTTCAGTGATTCCCAGGACTCTTTTGCACTGACAGAGTCTCTAACATACAGAAGCTGAGAATTCTCCACAGCTAGGATTATTGATGCACGGGCTTTATCATCCGCATTGTCAGCTGCTGGAGTTGTCTGCACCACTGTCCATAAATTTTCTCTTATTAAGTAGTTCTGCATCTTGCAAGCCCAGGACATATAGTTGCTTGCAGTTGAGTTTGCATTAACAAAAAATACTTGCTGCTGCAAATGCCATCTTCAGCTCTGTTCCAAACTGCTGCACCACAGCTCACAATTTGGACTGTTTCTTCTCTCTTACTCCCGAGTAGACTTGAATTCTGGGCCCATAACCTATCAGCAGAGTTTAAAACGGAGCTACTCTGGTAAGATGAGAAGGTTTAGTAGTCTTCTTGCACTCACTGCAGCCTCCTAGCACACTTGGAAAAGAATACTCTCCACACAAGATGTTCTTTCCATAGGAAGGTTTTACTTTGGCAGTTGCAAGGTTACACAAGTCTATGCTATACAAGACGATAAAGCTATACAGAACTCTTCAGCAAGAACAAAGTTGAACACACACTGAACTAGACTCAATTAGGCTCAGTCACTGAACTTAGCATATACAAAGCATTGGTTCTTATACATCCAACAAGGTTACTTTTCCCCCGCCCCAGCAACAGCCTCTCACTGGTCTAGAGTCACAGTTGAACTCGCCAATCATGTTAAAGGTCAACTGTTGCTACTTCCCCCCCCCCCCCTAGACTTACTGTCTCCTGCCTTGCTGTTGGCAAACCTCTGCAGATTAGAAGATGAACCTTTTGTGAACCTTTATTTTTTTATATATCATGACACAGCCTGCAGGCCCTTCTTTGACTGCCCAGCCGCTCCAGGGCAGGGCACAGAAGAACCATTCATTGTTGGAGGCCACCTGCCACCAAGCTGCTCTGACAAACAGGTTCTTGGCGAAGGGCGGGGGTAAAAACCAACAAATGGCAATGACCAGTGTCTTGTCTTTAGGACGTGATGTTTGTTGCTGATGCAGCAAATGTGATCCTGAACTCACTCTCCGACTGCTCTCCAAACGTCCGTGCCAAAGCAGCCTGGTCCTTGGGGAACTTGACAGACACTCTGATCATCAACATGTAGGTAACAAGTTGCGAGTGTGTGTTGGCCGGGGGGGGGTAGCATTCCTAACTGGGTGGGTTTGGGGACTGAAATTTAGACTTCTCAAATAGCATTAGCGGGGGCGCTGCTTAATGGGGAAGTGCTGAATAGCCTGCACCGTCCTAAGGCGAAAGAGTCGATGAGCTGGAGGCCTTTTCTCCTCCAGATTTGTAGGGTGGAGGCATAGCTCAGTGGTAGAGCATCCGCTTTGCATTCGGAAGGTCCCAGGTTTGATCCCAGGCATCTGCAGCTGAAAGAATCAGGTAGCAGGTGATGCGAAAGACCTGGGGAAACACTGCCAGTCAGGGGAGAGAGTGCTGACCTGAGAAGTTCAGTGATCTAACTCAGTGTTAGGCAGCTGCATGGGAGGGGAATTACCTGAATAATCCCAGGCTCAGCTTTTGGACGCCCCCCGCAAAGGGGGAGCCTGCAGACAAAACCAGTCTCGGGTCCCTGCTCCTCCATTCAGCCAGCCCAAGGCATTGCCTTGCCTTAAGCCATAGGTGTCAAACTCGCGGCCCTCCAGATGTTATGGACTACAGTTCCCATCATCCGAGAAGCTGTGACTAGCCCAAGGTCACCCAGCTGGCATGTGCGGGAGTGTACAGGCGAATCTGAATTCCCCAGAGAAGCCTCCACAGCTCAGGCGGCAGAGCTGGGAATCAAACCTGGTTCCTCCAGATTAGATACACGAGCTCTTAACCTCCTACGCCACTGCTGCTCCTTACAAAAAGCTACTGGCGCATAGAAAGCTAGCAGGTAAGGGAGAGACATTGTGCCTAATCTTCTCCCTGGCACTCTAGTTTTTTTTTTTCCCATGTAGAGTGTGTTTAATGTTAGGGAAGATTTCAGACTTCCCCCCTCCCGAATCTCAGGGGATAACCTTTGTGCTGTTTCTGCAAACTGGGGATGTCCTTGTACCTGGGTGCGAGTCAGATGAACCCTGCATGTTGTGGCTGCTGTCTTGCCAGAGGTTCTTGTGCTGATTGTTTGTGGTTGTTTTGGGTCACAGGGAGCTCATGGGACAAAGCTTTCAGGATGAATTCTCAGATCTCCTCCTGTTGAAAATGCTGCGAGCAGCAATTGAGGCTTCTAAGGACAAAAATAAGGTATGTCCATCAAAAGCCGTGCTTCTGAATGCTATTCGTTGCTTCCTCTTGTTTACTGAAGATGTTGTGGGCTGCTGGTGTATAACTCATGTGAAAACACTGAGGAGCCAAGAAGTACCTTGGACCTTTAGCGGAGAGAAATTTTCCTTCCAGACAGGGTTTGGGGGGAACCAGTTGTCGGTCCGATGGAGCCAGGGGTGAGTGGCAGGCAAGGGCACATGTTCCATCAACTTCAGCTGAAGCGGTTGTTCATTTCGAGACGGGAGGTTGTGTTCTGAAGCAACAACAAGCCGGGGGGAAATGGGAGCCGAGCCTGCCAGTGTCCTTGCGCCATGCGACGAGTTGCTAGATGGCCATGGCTTGGAGGATGGCACAGCCGGGTGGTGCGTCAGGACTGGTTCCTGCATTCCAGTCAGTGGCATCGCTGAGAACCATTCAGACAACTCAGGTAGCCCCAGAGTGCTAGAGGAAGGTGCACACTCACATCATCCGACCCAGAGGCGTAAAGGGGCAAAATGGCGCCCCCCCCCCACGCCTCCCCCCCTTACCTTAGTTTAAAAGCAGCCTGGTGAGAACTACACTTCCCAGGAGACAGACAGACCTTCCTTCCTTCCTTCCTTCCTTCCTTCCTTCCTTCCTTCCTTCCTTCCTTCCTTCCTTCCTTCCTTCCTTCCTTCCTTCCTTCCTTCCTTCCTTCCTTCCTTCCTTCCTTCCTTCCTTCCTTCCTTCCTTCCTTCCTTCCTTCCCTCCCTCCCTCCCTCCCTCCCTCCCTCCCTCCCTCCTTCCTTCCTTCCTTCCTTCCTTCCTCCCTCCCTCCCTCCCTCCCTCCCTCCCTCCCTCCTGATTGATTGATTGATTGATTGATTGATTGATTATATTTATATACCGCCCTCCCCCGGAGGGCTCAGGGCGGTGAACACGGGACATATAAACAGAGCACAAAATAAAATCAATAAATCTCAGAGGTAATTAAATAAATCATTGAAGAAATGGCTCTATACACATTAAAACCAGACCCCATTAAAAGCAGCGTATTGATCCCGAAGTACAACAGATGTACAACAGCTGGCGACCTACTAACTAATCCCCTAAAAGAGGGGAGGGACGGCAGGATCCGCAGATGTTAAAAAGGGGAGGGGCATCAGCGGCCGGCCTCCCCAAAGGGGAGGTCTCCTGGGATGTGTAGTTCCCACCAGGCTGCTTTTAAACTAAGGTAAGGGGGGGGAGGGGGCAGGTGGCGATTTCCCACCCCTCACGTGACCCCAATGGGATACCCTGCCCCCCCCCGCCCCCGTTGGCACTATGCCGCTGATCCCACCAAGGGTGTGGAATCCACTCTTTTTAAAAAAACCTAATTCTGGCCTAAAACGTACACACCTCAGTTCAAGAGACGTTGGTTTCGGTTTTGCAAACCTGGAACCCATTAAAGAGAGCGAAGACAGCATCTCAAGTCAATTCAATAAGCCTTTATTGGCATCTACACGATAGTTCCAGTTAAAATAGAGTTCCAGTTAAAAAAATTCAGTTCCAGTTAAAGAGTGAATAGTAAAAAACTTCGCGTTTGTCATACGTTCAGTTTACAAACTTCTGACAAAAACTTTGCCACTGTAAGGCAACAATGAAAATCCTGACAATTTAAAAGCGTAACTACTTTATCTGATTCAGTATAATCAATCATAGGGGGATAGCAGACTGGATCGGAGTTCTTGGTATAATACACAGTTCAGGAGAATGTGTGGGGTGGAATCCAGCTGTCCTATGCTACAGGTACAGAACCTCTTATCGCTTGGAAGACCTTTAAGTCTTGCTCTATGTAGCGGAGATGGCATGATGTTAAATCTAGCCAGCATATAGGCTCTCCTGTGTATGGGGTTTGTGAGCGCTGTAATATAATAGGCTGGGTATCCCTGCGTGAAAGGAATTGACATATTTGTTGGTGAACAAGATGTATTTGCCAAGCTCTGCAGTTGTTGATAGTCCATTGCTAACAGCCTCTCTTTAATGAGGTCAAAAGTTTCAGTAAAGGTTAGCATATTGAAGGAGTCACTGTCATAACCCAGTTCCCTGATCTTTGCTGTAACTATTGTGCACCATTTTGAATGGTGGAGTTCACTCAAGGTAAGTTGGGTCAATGAGTTTCTGGAGCTTTGGTAGTGAATATTTAACCAGAATTTTATAATGAGCATCTCAAGTCAGCATCTGGGGCTGTGTAGGGATGGGTGGAGGAAGGGGAAAGTGAGGATGGGGTATGAGTCTGGAATTGTGTGCATCGAGGAATGCTGCTGTAAATTTTGTTGCGCGTGCACAATGTCAGTAAAATGCTTATGCTTATTTTTTGTACCAGCCGCAGAATATCTTGATCTCTTCCACTTTTTTCCAGGTGAAAAGCAACGCAGTCCGTGCCCTGGGAAACCTCCTTCATTTTCTCCAGCCGGCTCACGTAGCCAATCCCAGGTTTAGTGAACCGATTGAGGAAGCTGTGCAAGCCCTGATCTCGACGGTGTGGAGCGAAGCCACCATGAAAGCTCGCTGGAACGCTTGCTATGCCCTCGGCAATGTCTTTAAAAACATCGCCTTGCCACTGGGTAAGTGAAAACAGCTTGCTCGTTCTGGCCCCTTCCGATCTCTCTGTCGCTGTTTTCCCAGTTGGGCATACACATATTCAAGGGGCAACTAAGGACTTGCCTACAAGAGCTAGTAAGCTGCCCATCCCCAATGAAAAACTGTTTTGAAAACTAATGCTCAACGGCACTCTGATGTGAGAAGGTTTCTGCCATTCAAACGGGGGAGAAAACTCTAGGCTAGGGGTGGCCAACCTATGGTGCTCCAGATGTTCATGGACTACAATCCCCATCAGCCCCTGCCAGCATGGCCAATTGGCTGATGGTTCATGGACTACAATGGCCAATTGGTTCATGGACTACAATCCCCATCAGCCCCAGGCAAGTTTCACCTCCCTACTGCCCCACTGCAGCTAGTCAGTGCATGTAGTCCCCATAGGAATTTTGAAGGAAAAGACCAGTAGGCTCCATGTGTAGGAGCAAGGAAGCAAATCCAGTTCACCAGAGGAGAGTCTGCCACTCATGTGGTGGAGTGGGGAATCAAACCTAGTTCTTCAAATTAGAATTTACCGCTCTGAACCACTACACCACACTGGCAGCAGGACACGAAAAGGGCCTTGCTAGGTCATACAAAGATTCTGGGATTCCAGCATCCCAGCCACTATGCCGCTGATCCCACCAAGGGTGTGGTAGCAGTGGAGCAGCAGTGGCGTAGGAGGTTAAGAGCTCGTGTATCTAATCTGGAGGAACCGGGTTTGATTCCCAGCTCTGCCGCCTGAGCTGTGCAGGCTTATCTGGGGAATTCAGATTAGCCTGTGCACTCCCACACACGCCAGCTGGGTGACCTTGGGCTAGTCACAGCTTCTCGGAGCTCTCTCAGCCCCACCCACTTCACAGGGTGTTTGTTGTGAGGGGGTAAGGGCAAGGAGATTGTCAGCCCCTTTGAGTCTCCTGCAGGAGAGAAAGGGGGGATATGAATCCAAACTCTTCTTCTTCTTCATCCGTGTCCAGAACATGCCACGAGCAAGCCATAGACAGGGGGTGAGGACAGCCACATTTCCCCTGATTTTTGGCCTCAGCCCTTGGGGTTCAGAAGTGTGTGATCTCTGGGCCAGGAAGCTCCGTTGACTGTTGCTTCACAGGTGATCACTTCATAGCCACTCCTGCACCTGCAGTTCCTTTAAGATGCAATCCTGCTGACCCTCTTCCCCGACACGGAGGGTCTGCGTTTCATTGGCAGAGCATTGGCTTTGCCTGTAGAAAGTCTCTTCAGCGTTCCAGGCAGCTGCGGCAAAAAGGACTTTTTCTGTGCCTGAGACCCAGGAGAGTTGCAGCCAGTCAGAGCGGACTTCTGAGCTAGGTGGACTGTTTATCAGTGTAGTTGTTTCTGCATGTGTGAGTGGGAAGGGCTTGCACGTGGGCCAGTAGTGGCCAGGATCCAGAATTACTCTTGGTAAGCCTAGAGCAGGGGTGGC
>NW_025949817.1:0-10950 GCF_021028975.2 Sphaerodactylus townsendi
GAAGAAGAAGAAGAAGAAGAAGAAGAAGAAGAAGAAGAAGAAGAAGACGACAAAGACGACGAAGAAGACGACGAAGACGAAGAAGAAGAGCAGGAGGAGGAGGAGGAGGAGGAGTTTGGATTTATATCCCCCCTTTCTCTCCTGCAGGAGACTCAAAGGGGCTGACAATCTCCTTGCCCTTCCCCCCTCACAATAAACACCCTGTGAGGTAGGTGGGGCTGAGAGAGCTCCGAGAAGCTGTGACTAGCCCAAGGTCACCCAGCTGGCGTGTGTGGGAGTGTGGGAGTGTACAGGCTAATCTGAATTCCCCAGATCAGCCTCCACAGCTCAGGCGGCAGAGCTGGGAATCAAACCCGGTTCCTCCAGATTAGATACATGAGCTCTTAACCTTCTACACCACTGCTGCCAATGCAAATGGTTCTTTCTCCCACCCTGGACGTTCTACAGGTATATATACTCCACTTGCTTTCCTACGATCAGATCCTCTGAAGATGCCAGCCACAGAGGCAGGCGAAACGTCAGGAGAAAATGCTACTAGAACACGGCCATACGGCCCGGAAACCCCACAACACTCCAAACAATACTCACTTTCTTCTCCGCCGCCTCGACAAGAACCCGGTTTCCGTGGGTGTTCTTACACCAGACGGGCGTGTGCTCAGAAGTGATAGCCGGGTCCCGGGAGGCCAGGAACGATTCCAGGGTCTGGACAACCGTCTTGGCCCTGATGAACAGAGCCTGCCCTGGACGGTTCTCAAGAGCGAAACTGACCCAGTAGGAGCTCAGGGAGCCGAAATTCAGCTTGCCTTTCTTGTTGTAGCTGCGGCAGATTGAAAGGCGGGAAGGGGGATCAGTTTTGGGCAGAAGGAGCCCCCTAAACCAAACATAAATCCAACCCAATCCTCAAATCTGATAGTGTAGGTGCAGAAGGCATAAGAGGGATATACTTTGTTATATGCAAAGGTTTTCTTCTTGCCCCCCATTCCCTTCTTCCTGTAATGGGGAGTTGGCAACTATAATGGAGCTGAACAAAGTAAAGATGCAGGCCTGAAAGTCTATTCTCTTCCTGTTACTAGGCAAGCTTGATAGCCCAGCAGAATGCCCCTTGTTCAGAGTTATACAGAATGTGCAAACTCAACTGTTTTTAAGGTCTTCCTGTTCTCAAACAGATACCTTGAATTTGCCCTTCTTCTAGAGACAAGAGAGAGAAACATGAAAATGTTTAGGCTCTTTGTCTAGGAAGAAGGGCAACAAAAGACAATAGAGATAAGAAAGAAACAGGCCCTAGTTCATCTTGCGTCAAAGGACCAGGTGCTGCCATCTTCCAATAAGGGTCTTAGACAACCCCAAATGTTTTGGGGAAAAGAGAGAATCTCCACCTTTCTGTATGATTGATTGATGATGTGAGCATTTTGGGGTGTATTCTTTTCTGCCATTTTGATGTAACCTGCTATAATGCTATAAACGTAAGAACACACTGCCATTTTGTAGAGGCTCCCTTGGTACTCTATTGCCCATGGTTGGCTGAATAAAATTCAATTTGATTTTATTCTGTTTCGGCTTGAGCTTTCTTGAGCTTCCTTTTATTTACTGGTTAACCTGCGTTAACAATAGTGGTGGAAAGTGTCAGGTTGCAGCTGAG
Organism: Sphaerodactylus townsendi; assembly: GCF_021028975.2. NCBI lineage: Eukaryota > Metazoa > Chordata > Lepidosauria > Squamata > Sphaerodactylidae > Sphaerodactylus > Sphaerodactylus townsendi. The sequence goes on from NW_025949817.1 coordinate 1,640, forward strand.
TCATGACCCCGTAGGGTTCTCAAGGCGAGAGACGTCCAGGGGTTTGCCCTCCCCTGTCTCTGCAAAGTAACTCCGGACTTTTTTTTTGGGGGGGGGGGGTTGTCTCCCACCCAAGTACAAACCAAGACCGACCCTACATCGCTTCCAAGAGCTGAAACACCAGGTCAGCCCCATTTTCAAGGCCAGAGACATTCAGCTGCGGTTTGCCGTGGCCTTTCACTGCGTAGCCACCCTGGACTTCCTTTCTGTCCTTCCAGCGTGGTGTAGTGGTTAAGAGCAGGTGGATTCTAATTGGAGAACCAGGTTTGATTCCCCACTCCTCCACCTGAGTGGCAGAGACTTATCTGGGGGTTTTTTTCCCTTCCTTTTTTTTATTTAATTTTTTTAATTGTATCATTTGAATTTTACAGTTTATAGTAATTTCCTTCTTCATACATTTTCAAACAATACTTCCCCCCCTTTTCTCCCTCCCCCATTGCTTCTTCTTCATAGTTTTATCACACAAACAGCAGTAAGTTCGTTCTCTGTAGCCCCTTCTCCCATATTTCTTCATTGACTCGAGCTTCTTTCATCCAGTCCACGTATATTATCCATATCTTCAAAATTTAAAATCTGAACATCTTGCCGCGTCTTATTTTTGGTTAGTATATCAAAAATATCAGAATATTAAACGTTCCCCAGATATATTCTGACCATCTCTGAAGTATCCATTTTTTCTTTTCTTTCCAGCCTAAGGCTATTGTAATGGCGGAAGGGCTCCTTGCCCTTCCCCCCCCCTCACAACAAACACCCTGTGAAGTGGGTGGGCGCTGAGAGAGCTCCGAGAAGCTGTGACTAGCCAAAGGTCCGCCCGGCTGGGTGTGTGTGGAGGTGCACAGGCTAATCTGAATTTGAGATAAGCCTCCACAGCTCCGGGTGGCAGAGCTGGGAATCAAAGCCAGTTCCTCCAGATTGAATACCTGAGCTCTTAACCTCCCTCTTGCCACCACTGCTGCTTAGGACTCTGAAGAAGGCAGCATAGAAATACCCTAAGCGAGTAAATAAATATTTGGCGGGCATGGTAGCGGTTCACTATCCAGAGTCCCTTCCTTACTAGCAGAAGAACAGGCGAGACAGTTAGATTCGTCTGCGAGGGCCTGACACTCCACCGGCTCTGTGAAAGAGCAGGCCCTCGAAAGCGGTTTGAAGGCAAAGACCAATCTGGGCCGAGTACAAAGGTAGGCGAGAGGAAGAAGCGACGGGGTCGGGACCGACAGACCAGGGATCGCGACCACTCACAGCTTACCCGACTTCCGAATAAGCCAGCGAGTGGATGCGTTTTGCACGTCACGTTCCGGGGGAACACCCGCCTGCCCTGTTTATTCTGCGACCGTCTTGTTGAAGGCATACGTATAGGAACCGCAGGTCGGACCACTTCTGGAAGTACTTGATCAGGGTGGAGGTCTTCCCCGTTATAGCCTGAGGGGGAGAGCGAAGACCTGTTGTTCTACTATGCCCATATCGGTGAGAGCAGAGGCATAGGGAAGGGAACGGGAGCCCGAGGCAAAAATGAGAACGAGGCCTGTCTGCTGCGCCCCCTGTGAGGCCGCGCCCACTGAGCTTGCTACCGTGTTTCCCCAAATATAAGACAGTGTCTTATATTAATTTTTGCTCCCAAAGATGCGCTATGTCTTATTTTCAGGGGACGTCTTATTTTTCTGTGTCCTGTTAAGACTGTGCTTCCAAACAAAAACTTTGCTATGTCTTACTTTCGGGGGATGCCTTATATTTAGCACTTCAGCAAAACCTCTACTATGTCTTATTTTTCGGGGATGTCTTATATTAGGGGAAACAGGGTAAAAAACAACCTTTATTAACTAATAGAACCAGTGGGCTGTGCTATAGAGAGTGTCTTAACCGACTGCATCTGTGTATGGTTCTCCAGTTGCACAGTAATGGCAGATAGGAAATCCAAAGGAATCACTACTAGCAGAGGATTATCGACTGCACCCTCTCCCCTCCTTGGAAGAACTCTATCATTCCCGAAGCCTAAAGAAAGCCCAAAATATTCCGAGAGACCTGTCTCATCCAGCACACTCTCTTTTTGAACTGTTACCATCCGACCCGGAACTGATACAGGTCTATCAAAACTAGGACCAAGAGGCTTAGAGACAGCTTCTACTCTAGAGCTGTGGTGGCTCTGAACTCGGCGGCTGCGAGTTGATGGGTTTGGGGCTGTGTAGGGATGGTAAGGTGGAGGAAAGGGGAAAGTGAGGGTGGGGTTTGAGTCTGGAATTGTGTGCATCGAGGAATGCTTGCTGTAAATTTAGTTGTCGCGTGCACTGTGACAATAAAATGCTTATGCTTATGTAGTCTCTGGGCTTCTGGGGCGCTTGTGCCTGGCCTAGCAGGTGCATGTGTGAGTATGTGAGGGGCCATTTTAAGCCCCCCATGTGTTGATCTAAGATTGTGGCGCCTGGGACAAATGTCCCCGGATGTCCCCATGGTAGCTACGCCGCACAATCGGTGAGAACAGCTTTTTCTGCTGGAGCACCCCCTGGGAGACCCTCCACCACCACCACCACTTTAGGCAGCAGACCCTAGAAAGCAAACTCCTACTGCTTGGTATGGAAAGCGTGCATCAACTTCAGAACGCCCAAGACCAGGGATCCAACCAAGGCTCCCGAGCGTGGAATGGCACTCTACCTGTATCAACAGGTGAAATCAGACACAGTTCCTCCATATGCAAATATGAAACTCCCCTTTACTCAGTCAATAAGAGTCTAGATCAGTGATGGCGAATCTTTTTAGAGGCCCAAACTGCAACCCAAAACCCCACTTATTTATCGCATAAAGTGCCAACACGGCAATTTAACCCGAATGCTGAGGTTTTAGTTTAGAAAAAATGGTTGGCTCCGAGTCGTACGTTACTCGGGAATGCGCTTGGTGGTAGTTGTTGACTTTGCTTTGAAGCAACCGTGCAACTCGCCGAGCGAGGATGAATCACGACTCTAGGAGGGTTTACTCAGAAGTAAGTCTCATTGACAGCAACCCGAGCTTACTGCCAGGTAAAGGATAACGCTTTAGTTCTTCGCATGAAAATCAGTGGGGTTTAACAGCGGCTTAACAGGGTTACTGATACTGCTTCCCCAAAAACTAGGTCATAGGTTTAATGCTAAGAGTCGAGGTAGCGGCCTAGGCCAGCCTAGATGGGGGGGGGGGGGGGGCGATCCCCCCCATGATGAACTCTGTTTGTGCATGCCCACAGAGAGGGCTCTGAGTGCCACCCCTGGCACCGATGCCATGGAGTTATACATCACTGGTCTAGATCGAGGGCAGTAATTGTACCACTTTACTCTGCATTGGTCAGACATCACCTAAGTGTACTGTGTTCAGTTCATGGTACTGCAATTCAAGGATATTCAATCCAATCCAATCCAAAAACCTTTATTAGGCATAAAAAGAAGGATGCTGATAAGCTGGAGCGTGTCCAGAGGAGGACAAGCAAAATGGTAAAAGGTCTGGAATCCATGCCCTACGAGGGAGAGACTTAGGGAGCTTAGGATGTTTAGTCTGGCTAAAGCAAAAGGTTAAGGGGGGGGGGACATGATAGCCCTGTTTAGATACCTGAAGGGATGTCATGTTGGTGAGAGACCAAGCTTGTTTTCCTGCGGCTCCAGAGACTGGGACCAGGAGTCAGGGGAGTTCAAGATGCAGGAAAAGAGATTCCACCTGCCCACATCAGGAAAAACTTCCTGACCGTCAGGGCTGTCCGGACAGTGGAATGCACTACCTCGAAGTGTGGTGGAGTCTCTCCCTTCTTTGGAGGTTTTTAAAGAGAGGCTGGATGGCCATCTGTCAGGGAGTGTTTTGATTGTGTCTTCCTGTATGGCAGCGGGTTGAACTTGATGGCCCATGGGGTCTCTTCCAGCTCTATGATTCTATGATTCTAAGTCAGATTCTTGGCCTAGCAAGGCTAGTATCATCAGGGGCTGAGTCTCTGCTTGGCGTGCAGAAAGGCCCAGGTTCAAATCCTGGCATCTCCAGTGAAAAAGATCAGGAAGTAGGAGATATGAAAGGTCTCTGAGACCCTGGATAGCAACTGCCAGTCTGAGTAGGCAATACTGAGCTTGAGGGACCAATGGTCTGGCTCAGCAGAAAGCAGCTTAAAGGCTTCCTGGATACACTTACCGTATATACTCGTGTATAAGTCGAGACACTTACCGTATATACTCGTGTATAAGTCGACCCGCATATAAGTCGAGACACCTAATTTTACCACAAAAAACTGGGAAAACTTACTGACTCGTGTATATGTCGAGGGTGGGAAATGCAGCAGCTACTGGTAAATTTCAAAAATAAAAATAGATACTAGTAAAATTACGTTAATTGAGGCCTCAGTAGGTTAAATGTTTTTGAATATTTATTTCAAAGAAAAAACAGAAAACTAGCTCTGTAAGTGGAAAAGAGGGTCAACAAGAGCAATAAGGTCTCAACAATAACTTTAAAAGCACAAAAACCTTCGCTCAATCAGCAACCAAGCTAAAACACAAGAGTTAAAATCCTTCAAAACTGGATTCCTCCTTATCACCTGTATGTCCAAATGTAACTTAGTTTTAAAGAGGGATATTATCAGAAATGGAAAATCTACTACCGTGTTTCCCCGAATATAAGACAGTGTCTTATATTAATTTTTGCTCCCAAAGATGCGCTATGTCTTATTTTCAGGGGATGTCTTATATTTCTGTATTCTGTTTGTCAGGCATGCTTCCAAACAAAAACTTTGCTATGCCTTTCTTTTGGGGGATGCCTTATATTTCACACTTCAGCAAAACCTCTACTATGTCTTATTTTCCGGGGATGTCTTATATTCAGGGAAACAGGGTATTAGCTTCCATTGTAAACAATGGAGGATGGGGCACCCCCTTTGGGGGTCCATAACTTTGGATCCCCTGAACCAAACTTCACCAAACCTGGCTGGTATCATACAGGGACTCTCCTGATGATACCAGCCAGGTTTGGTGAAGTTTGGTTCAGGGGGTCTAAAGATATGAACCCTCAAAAGGGTAGCCCCATCTACTATTAGCTCCTATTGAAAACAATGGGGAATGGGGCACCTCCTTTGGGGGTCCATAACTTTGGACCCTCTGAACCAAACTTCACCAAACCTGGGTGGTATCATCAGGAGTGTTGTCTGGGGGTACCCTGAAATTTTGGTGCTGCTAGCATAAAATCTGCGCCCCCTGCTGGCCGGCAAAATAAAAATACACCAAAATTTTAATGACCCGAGTATAAGTCGAGGTAAGCTTTTTCAGCATGAAAAATGGGCTGAAAAATTTGACTTATACACGAGTATATACGGTATCTATTTAGCAAATCTTTGCCCTGACCACCCGCCTCTACCCACCCCACCCCCCGCAGGGAGTTCAGCGCACCGTACAAAGTCCTCTCTTCCCTCTTTCACCCTCTGGGGCCATTCTGCTCCAAAGGGCACGGAGCATTTTAAAGCCACAGTTTTGGGGTTGCCGCCCCGGCCTTACCTGCAAACGCCATGATCTTGACAACCTGCCCAGGCCGGATCGCGTGTTTTAAGATCTGCTGTTGTTCGTAGGTTGGCTGGATGTTCGAGTTAGCGCTAAACGAAACCGGAGGAAGCCAGTGAGGACCTCGTTGACGGGGTGTGTGGTGGGCTCAATGAGGAAAGTCCGGGAAAATCCCTCCCAACATGCACTTCGACTGAGACAACCTCCACTTTTCAGGGTGAGGAAAACAGAGATGGCGGGGTCCTTTGTCCGATCACTGCTCCGCTTGTAAAGTTCTAAATACTGTATAAAATATTCGGAGTTCCTTGCTGTTTACCTTATGCCCATGGTGGCGAACCTATGGCACTCCAGATGTTCATGGACTACAATTCCCATCAGACCCTCATGGGACTGGGACTGGGACTGGGACTGACGGACTGACGGACTGACTGACTGATATACCGCCCAATCCCCGCAGGGCTCTGGGTGGTGTACAGCAAAATTAAATCATAGTACAACTAACATAGTCAAACTAAACAATTAGATTCCAGCACAAATAGGTTAGTAAATCCCCTTTTAAAAACAGCAGTTAATACAAATTTGTATTCTGTAGTCCATGAACATCTGGAGTGCCATAGGTTCGCCACCACTGATGCTGTACTCTGTCTAGTGGCGGGACAGCCTTTACTAATTACTAGTAACTAGTAGCTATGTTTAAATTCTGGGTTTGCCTGTGTTTTAATTCTGGCACTAGTAGCCCTCATTTATCGTATTCTCCCGCAGCTGCAGGCCTCTAGGTCAGTGATGGTGAACCTTTTCGAGACCGAGTGCCCAAATTGCAACCCAAACCCCATTTATGTATCGCAAAGTGCCAACAAGGCACTTTAACCTGAATACTGAGGTTTCAGTTTAGAACAACGGTTGGCTCCAAGGCATGCCTTACTCAGGAGTAAGCTTGGTGGTAGTCGGTGGCTTTGCTTTGAAGCAACCGTGCAACTCTTCCAACAGGTGAATCATGACCCTAGGAGGGTTTACTCAGAAGCAAGCCCCATTGCCAGCAACCAAGCTTACTCCCAGGTAAAGGATTGAGCTTTAGTTCTTCGCATGAAAATCAGTGGGGTTTAACAGCACTTAACAGGGTTACCTACATTGCTTCCCCAAAGCTAGGTCTTAGGTTTAATGCTAATAATAGAGCCCAGTGGCCCAGGCCAACCTAGATGTGTGTGGGGTGTGTGTGTGTGTGACTCTGTTTGCGCGTGCCCACAGAGAGGGCTCTGAGTGCCACCTCTGGCACCCGTGCCATAGGTTCACCATCACTGCTCTAGGTGGTGGCTTTTAATTGAAACAAAGATACTGTCTCCGGGATTCTCTTGGGATTCCCTCCAATCTGCATCTGAAACCTATCTTCAACTGAAAAGACGGCTTCTAGATCAAGAGTTTCAAACCTTGCAGAACAAAGCTAGAAGTAACTGTTTACCAATTGGCCATGCTGGCAGGGGCTGATGGGATTTGTAGTCCATAAACATCTGGAGAGCCGCAGGTTGCAGACCCCTGGGTTAGCTTAAATCTCTGCATGATATTCAGCTCTTCCTGTCTATTCTTTAGGGCAGCGGCCCACAGCCTCCCAGAATCTAAAGCCCTGTCGCCAGTGTGGTACCTTCCATAGTGACAGCATACAACGTTTTCTTTCTCTAGTGCACAGATGTCAAACTCGCAGCCCTCCAGATGTTGTGGACTACAGTTCCCATCATCCCCTGCCAGCATGATGCTGGCAGGGGATGATGGGATCTGTAGTCCATAACATCTGGAGGGCCGTGAGTGTGACATCTATGTGGGAGACTGAACACAAAGTGTTTCCTAGCAAAAATATATATTTTCCCTTTCCCTTCTTCATTCTACCACCATCGCTTCCTGAGCATGGAGCGTTTGTGAACACTCCCTGACACCGCATCACATTTCAGCTACTCATTCACGACAGGCAGGCACCATATTTATTTATCTATGTATCAAATGTATACCCCGCCACTCCCTCGACAGGCGAGGCTCGAGGTGGCTAACGACGAAGCAAAATACAATTTGGCAGACAATCTTAAAAGCAACAAGAACAAACAGATAATACCATTTAAAAGCGGCTGTTTAAATCCTGTATTGTCGAATCCTGCTGTTTAAATCCTACTGAAAGCATAGCTGCATCCAACAACCTAGTGCAGGGGTCGGGAACCCGCGGCTCCCGAGCCGCAAGCGGCTCTTTGCTGCTTCTTGTGAGGCTCCCGGCGTGGCTGCCCCTTCCCGGGCAAGCAGGTAAGCGGGCGAGCAGGGGAGCGAGCGAGCGGACAGGGGACAAGTAAGCGGGCGGCGAGTGGGCGGGTGGGAAAGTGGGGGCGAGCAGGTGGGGGGGCGAGTGAGTGGGCGGGGGAGCGAGCGGTCGGTCAGGCAAGTGAGCGGGGGGGGCGAGCAAGTGGGCTGGCAGGCAAGCAAGCGGGCGGGGACAAGCAAGCGGGCGGCGAGTGGGCGGGCGGGAAAGCGGGTGGGGGAGTGGGGGCAGGCGGGGGTGAGCGAGCGAGCGAGTGGGCGGGCAAGTGAGTGGGGGGGCAAGCAAACAGGCGGCGAGTGGGCGGGCGGGCAGGAAAGCGGGTGGGGGAGTGGGACCGGGCAGGGGGGCGGGCAAGCGAGCCAAATGGCTCTTTGAATGGAAAAGGTTCCCGACCCCTGACCTAGTGGAAACAATGCAGGATAGGAAAACATACGCAACCACTGATTCATCTCACTTTTTGATATCAGTAAAATAGCTGATACCTGCATCTGGAGCCACTCTCAGAGTGGCATATCTCTGGTTTTATGACTGCAGGGTTCTCCATTTGATTGAGGCAGTAGAAAACGTTGTAGTGAATCCTACAAGAGAAAACCGATAAATTGAAAGGAGCAGCGTGGTGCAGCGGTCATGGAAGAGGAGAAGGGGACTGTTGCCCGCCCCCCCCCCCCCCCGTGCTCGCCAAAGGGAAAGGGTGGCCTAGAAACCAAATTATACAATTGAGAAAGAATATAAAGAGTTGTCGAAGGCTTTCACGGCCGGAATCACTGGGGTGCTGTGTGGTTTCCGGGCTGTACGGCCGTGTTCTAGCAGCATTCTCTCCTGACGTTTCACCTGCATACGTGGCTGGCATCCTCTGAAGATGCCTCTGAAGATGCCAGCCACAGATGCAGGCGAAACGTCAGGAGAGAATGCTGCTAGAACATGGCCGTACAGCCCGGAAACCACACAGCACCCCAATATAAAGAGTTTCTGCCCTGTAAGGAGTTTTACAAACTTTTTCCCTTCCTCTCCCCGCAACAAACACCTTGTGAGTGTCAGGCCCGGGGGGGCGCAGTTTCAGTACTCGCCCCGGGTGCCATTATCTGCTAGTATGCCACCGACACTGTGACACTCTAGGAACACGCCCCCCTCCCATCTCTATTGAAAGACCATCAAGGTTAGGGGGGAAAGGCGGCGGCATGGTACAGTTGGCAGAGGAAGGCAATGGTAAACCACCTCTGCTTCTCACATGTTTTGAAAGCCTCTTCCTGGGTTACCATAAACTGGAAGCTAAATACAGTCAGTACTGAGATGGGAGACTGCCAAGGAAAGCTCTGTAGGGGAGGACAATGGCAAACCACCTCTGCGTCTCACTCACCTTGAAAGGCTTTTTCTAGGGGAAGCTAAGCAAGGCCACTACTTGAATGGGAGACCGCCAAGGAAGGCAATGGCAAACCACCTCTGCTTCGGATGGATGGATGGATGGATGGATGGATGGATGGATGGATGGATGGATG
>NW_025949818.1:0-10949 GCF_021028975.2 Sphaerodactylus townsendi
AGGGGCTGATGGGAATTGTAGTCCATTAATATCTGGAGAGCCGCAGGTTGCAGACCCCTGGTCTAGATTATGAAGGCATGGATTACAAGCAAATTTTTATAAGCGAGTACAGCCACATTTTGCTAGCATGGAGTGATCTGTACACAGATTTCAAGTATCTTCCTACATGCAAATGCCTTCTGAGTCAAAATGGCAGACTGCGCTGTATGTTACCATGAGGCAATGCAACAATCTTCCTTTGCATTTACCACACCACAGATTTATACGATGGAGGACCAAGGTCTCACTTTTTAAAATAAATACCAGCCTAGTTAACTGTCATCATACTGAGACATTAACTTATGTTTAAAATTTACATATCAATATGATTATTAAAAAAGAATGTGCATAATCAAAACATGGATTCTCTTCTAGCAGAAAATACATTTTACAATGATCAACATGCTTCTTCCAGTTCACACTCTGAAAAGTAGTCCCTAATTCCTCTACTAATCAGTTTTATTTGTCTCTAGTCAAAGGCTTAAAGGACAAAAAAACCCACCTAACAGTATCTTAGTAGCGAAAGACAAAATTTTTGCTACCATTAAGGAAAGAAGAGTTTGATCTCTATTTTAATGCTATGCAAAACAAACAGCAAATTAAGAAGTGATGCTGTAACTTACACATCTGTTCTAATAAAGAAATAAAATCTAGTACAGCCAAAAAGCCAACAGCGACAAAATAGAGCCAAGGAAATCCTATGCCTTTTGGCAATGGAAAGCTTATGCCCAAGATAGCTATTTCAGTGGTCTAAATGTGCCATTACCCCTAATCTTCTTATTCTATTTATTCTGGAAACTATGACATCATTTGTGACATCTTTCAAAATTCACTACTCTCTGAAATAATGTGAAATGAAACCAAGGACATTCAGAGCTAGTCAGTAAAGTAAGAAGTGCTCATAAGAATGTTTGCACCTGATGTTACTTCATAAGTTCCAGATAACCAAACAGTAGTTAATTACTTGGCATCCTCTTACAGTACCATATATATTTTGTTTCTGGGAATCAGAGTGGGGTTACCCAAATAAATGACTGGTTCTTTCGTCAACTGGTAAGAGCAGCATAGAAGAAAAAATCAGGGTGTAAGAATCTAAATAACTGTACTTTGGAAAGGTGAATGACTGAATACCAATTGAAGCAAAGTTTAAATGTTTGACATTGAAGGTGAACAAAAAAGCTACATGCAAAAAAGAAACTTAATTGAATTAAAAAGGGATGTATTCTGTTCACTGAAACTACAGTATAGCCATGTTTTATCTGTACTTCTCTTTTACCCTCTATTGTATTTAACAGACACCATGAATTCAGTCTAAAGGTATTTGATAGATTTCAGTCCTCTGAAAAACATCTTTTCTCCCTTACCTCTCTGTCATAGTTATGATATTGACTTTCTACTATGTCAGAGGTTAAAGTAAACATGGTAACAGGATTTTTGAAAAAAATATGCTTTATTTTTCTTGAATAATCCTTCACGGTTCCTTGACTTGGTCTTTTTTTTGATGGTTTTACTATAAAGTTTCATTATTGTTTTGCAATATACCATATGGTATAGTAATTTTTAGGAGGGCATATGGCAAGGCACAGATATGGATTGGTTTGGGTCCAATTTGGGAATCAAGTATCTCTACCAGATTGGTAGAGTGGCTGCTGTTATTCTGCAATCATGCTGTTTGCTTCACTTCCCAAGGGATTTATTTTCCCTAGGCTGGACTAACGTGATTCAACACGATCTGCCTCTAGATTGGAGCCAGAAGATATTGGTATAGAATACGTCTTGCACATACAACACAGCTTGTTATATTCAGATTAACATCTGAACCACCCATCACTCTGGGCTTCCCATCCTACTCCAACAGAACACGCAGCAGCAGCTGCTAGGAGTAAATCAAACAATTTCTAGCATGAAGTCTCAACCACAGCAAGAAGGAACCAGAAGAAACCAAACAACTCACTCAGCAGGGCATGAAGATTCAAGTTTACCTCATTAGTGAACACTAATGCTTCTGTCTGAAACATTCTGAACCAACAGGTTTAAATTATACAAATGAAGCAGAAGCACAATTGGCAGCAGTATTGTGGGGTACAGAATCAGAACCAGGAGTTAAATTTGAAGATGGTAGAGCTGCAAAATTTTATAGATATCATATGCCTGCAATGAAAACCATAAAGCAAAAGAGCTTATTTGTACTGATAAAAAATGGCAAGAAGTATACATCTGGGGGTCTTCAGGGCTGTTGGCTTGGCTCGGGTTTGGCTGGTACTTTTGCACATATCCCTCTAAGGACTTGGGACTCCAGCAAAACATCATACACAGACTCCGAATTATGTATGCTGGGCGCCTGCTGAAACATCACGTGGGATCATATTTTAAATTATTTAAAAATTCGTTTTGACAGCTTGAAGTTTAAAGGAGCAAAAACAAAATTTTTGCATTTTTCCAAAATCCTTCATTTTATGGGGAAATAACCTCCTCTTCTCCCAGTCATATGCTGTTCCAATACACATCATACTGAAAATTAGAATTAGTATGGTCATAACTCGCTCCTGAATGGAGCCAAGAAACACACAGTTTGATTGACTTTGAATGAGAGATATGCGCTGGCACCAGCGTCTTTGGCTGCCTCTGCTCTTTTATGCTCAGACCAGATGACAAAGAGTAGAGGCTTGGCAGCCGCATGTACTATGTGGCATTCTGCAGCTTCATAGCATGTAAGGGCAGCATCAAGATGAGATTAGAAGGATTTGAATGTGGCAAGCACAGGGCAGCTAATAGAACATTTTTGAGTGTGTACATCTGACCATAGGGTTACCTTCTCATACGTGCCTGTGCACGCCTCTAGGCTCATACTCTGCTTCACTGTAAAGCCTGAGTAAGTGTTAACTACAGAAGCTGCTATTTGTATTGCCTGCAGAAACACGACTTCCATGTGACGCCCACGGGCCAATTAATTAATTCCGATTTACAATTAAGAAGTTTTAGAACAATGATTATTTTTTTTGGTTGCAGTTGGTTCTAATGCAAAAGAAAGTAGCAGACAGTTTTGATTATATTCTGAGCAGTTCAAAGGAAAAAGGCAGGCAAAAACGCATAATGAACAAACAGTTGAAGCAGCAGGGGATCCAGAAATGAGGAAACAGGGCCTAGGAAGGCTGCTAAAGTTAAAGGAAGCTGGGAGTTAAAGTTAAAGGAATACTGCAAAATATGGTTGGAAGGGGAGAAATGAAGAGGAAAGAGGGGGGAATGGAGAAACCCCTGCAAAAGAAGAAGAAAATTGGTACAGAGAATGCGGCCAAGTAAGATGCACAGAGACAAGGAAGGCTGACCTTTACACATTGATCTGAAACAATGGATCCAAGTTTTGGCTGCAGGCTTTGAGTCTTTAGGAAGAACATTAAAATAGTTCCAAATACATATATCCATCAAGGATAACTGGTAGTTCTACAGTTACTAAAATTTTCACTTAATCAGCTAAAGCCACAGATTTTGCCCCCTCATGCTTTGAATAAGTACTATTTCCACTGTGTGGCAACCATGGCCTAGACCTAATGAACCACATGACTAGTCCTATGCACCCAAGAGAAGGGTGAATCTGTGGCCCTTTCCGCATGGGCGTAATACAGCAACCCAGGGATGGCAAAAATGCTGTCTCTGGGCTGCTGTTTGCACAAGAAGCACTGCTGCATTGCAGCAGCGCTGTCCTGGCCACCCGGGAGCAGCATGAAGCCGCCTCTGTTAATCTCGCTAAACAAGCGAGGTTTTTCCAAAGCACCGTCTTCCCATCGGCGCAGTGCGAACAGCACCAGAAGGCACTGCTTTCCCCCTCCCCTCACCGACCCGTCCACCATTGCTCTGGAGGGCTGCAGAGCCCGGCCCACGCTGCCCTCCAGCCCCTGGAGGTTGGAGGGCAGCGTGGGCGGGTCCCTGCAGTCCTCCAGAGCGACGCTGGATGGGACAGTGAGTGGAGGGGGGTGACTGGAGGTGGCTCCGTATGGAGCCACCCCTCTGGCTGAGGGGAAAGTCAGCGCTGCTCGCACGCTAGCGTGTGAACGGTCCCCGAGCCTCCACCAGCATGATTCATGCCGGTGGAGGTGCGTTTCCACCCATGTGCAGAAAGGGCCTGTGATTTTTGAACAGCCCAAACACCTTGGACTTATTTTGAAATGTGAATGAATTTTCATAAGCATTGTGCAAGATAGCATTGGGTTCTGTCATTCAAAAGGGGAAAACATTCCACTGGACATGCCCAAGGCAACTTACTTGCAAAAAGTAGCTCTTTGGATCCAAACCAATGACTCTTTTAGCATCACACAACTCCACAGTTGCTATATCTAATATTAGTTACCCTAATCTGATCATATGCAAGCAGCAGCCCTTTTGGAACTGAACTTCAAACTCTACGTACGCAATGGAAAGAACAGGAATGAAAGCCTGATGTGTTTTCTTTCCAAAAGCACTGTTAGTGTGAGTCTCTCTAGTTTACAAAGCTCTCCATAACTATGTAAGCTTTGCAATAAAATGTTTTAAACATTCAGAGCATATGGAAATACTTTAAACATAGGGAAGGTTTTCTGTATATACAGCTGACCTGTTCTAATCAAATTTAACATCTGGAAATTCTTTCTGAAGCCCACCAAACTAAACTTTGAGAATGAATTACAAGCGAGAATTTACAAAGAAATAGGCAATTAACATGCAATCAAAAACCTGTTGCTCTCATCAGGATTCAAGAGAAATATCTTTGGATGTTGAAATCTGAATGCACAGAGCTGTATTCTCTGGAAACCAAGGATCAGAACCTCTCTTAATACATTGTTAAGAAGCTACTTTAGCCAGTTAACTGCTTCCTTTTCTGGAAAGAAAATACTCTTGGCACAGAAACTGCAAGCAGCAGTTGCATTGTGGCAGGGAAGTGGATTTCTACTCTAGTGGCTTAGAACAAGCCAAACTCATGACTAAGAAAGAAATATTGCTTTCTGAACAAAATGAATAAGAACAAATGTTAAAGTAAGAATGAATGGTAACTTGTAGGTTGTGGGCTGTATTTGGCCTGGGTATCCCTACCAAATTTTAACTATTATATGCTAAGGAGTTTGCCCACAGTTTTGCTGACAAGGAAAAGGGTGTGCGTGTTTCATACATTAAAGCTACATCTGTGATTCAGATTTTGTAAGCAATATGAGAAAGTATACATCTAAATGCAATACTTCAGCTGAGTACATGTGGTCCACTAAAGTTAAGTACTTGTTGCTGTAGGGAAACAATTTGACCAGGAAAGGGGGGGGGGGTGTCAGTCACATTCTACTGGCTCTAGATCCCAAATCTGGAAAACAGAAAGGCAGCCAGAAACAAATGTTGGCCATTTTTATTTCAGATTAATAGCTGAATGAATATTCTTAATTCGGCTCTTCCTGAATTCAATGTATGTTAATTAAAAAACTAATGTAGACAAAATCTAAAAATACAAGGAGAATCTCTTTGTGCTACTTATTTTAAAGGTCTGTAATACACAAACAGTATGGTAACACCAGAAAATAATTTGCAGAAGAGGAAATGGACTGCTGGAAGTGCGTCTGTCTCCAAGACCCTCCAGTTCACACACAAACTTGATGCCCCTTGCGGTAAGATTTCTGGGAAGGTGCTACTCTGGGATTAGAAGAAAACATGACTACTAAATAGAATAGATAAGGATGATTCATGTTGTCCACATAAAAGATGAATGTTATAGTTCCTGAAGGCGAATACGATGACTTTGCAGCAAAATGGAACCAGCTGCTGCAGCACGAACAGCGATATTACACACAAATGAAAAAACTCTCTCTCCCTCTTTTTGTGTGTATGTGTGTATATTTTTAAAAAGTAACATCATATAATAACATAATATCATTATAAATGTAACAGAATATAAATGAATAAACCTTCATGGACAAAAATGATAATGCAAGAAATATAATTTCCATTTCAATGAAACTCCTGTTTTGGATGTCTATTTACAAGACTAGTAAGCTTTGTCACTGTAGCGTATTCTCTCATATTCTCTTCCACTATCTCTCGGTCAGGACAAGTGTCTGCTTTCCATCTGTATGCCAATTCCACTCTGGCTGAAGTTCATAAGACTAGTTCTTGCAGTTGGTGGAATTCTCAAAAGTATAGTCTTCGTGTCGATATGGAATTTATTTTGAGTATTTTTTGGATTTCTGCATGTATTTCTTTCCAATTTTTTTTCCACTTTTTTACAAGTCCACCACATTCAGTAAAATGTTCCATTTTCTTCTTTGCATTTCCAACAGGTCCCTCTCAATTTTTTTGGTCATTTCCACTATATCTTTCAGCGTGATGTACCATCTTTAAAACATCTTGTACCAGTTGTAAATTTAATTATTTTCATTCATAATGATTCCCATTGTTGGAAAGCTATTTCTTCTTGGAAGTTTTATATCCACTTCATCATACATTCTTTCACTTGTTCTGTTTCAGTCTCATAGTAACAAAAGCTTGTATATTCTTCCCAACAAATGCTGTTTTTGTTGGGTAATTTCTGGTTTTTTTTAATGATCAGCTCCCTTAATATTCCTCCTGTCACTCTTAATTGTCTTCTCAGTCTTGAAGCTATTTGATAATATATCAGCCATTGATTTTCTTTCCTTCATCTTTCCTCTCTTGCCATGATTTAATTTTTCTTGTGTATTAGTTATCTTTTATAAATTACACTGTCACTAGCAGTAAAACCCATTTTATGATCAATGAAAATGAAAAAACAGCCACCCTTCAGTTATGAGGTAGTGAGATTGCATTGCAGTGATTGGCAAGGAGCAGAGGCGTAGCTGGGCCAAACTGCGCTCGGTGCAGGTCTCCTGGGAACTGTAGTTTCTCAGGCAGTTTTTAGCCTGAACTGTAAATAGGCCACTTTTTTCAGCCTGAAAAAGTACTAGAAAAAGAAAAGGAACTAAGGTAAGTGTGGGAAGAGGGCGGGGGGCGCCGAGGGGGGCTGCATGGGGGCGCAAGAAAAAGGGGGAGGGGCCGGGGCGATTTTCCGCCCCCCCCAGGCGTGTGTAAAGTGATGCACATGGGGCAAAAAGTCCAAACTTCACATACAAGCTACAAGGGTCAGTGCTTTCAGTCACAGACCAGGAAAGGGATTTGGGCGTCTTAGTTGATAGTTCCATGGGAATGTCAACTCAATGCATGGCAGCTGTGAAAAAGGCAAACTCTATGCTGGGGATAATTAGGAGAGGAATTGATAATAAAACTGCAAAGATTGTCATGCCCTTATATAAAGCAGTGGTGCGACCGCACTTGGAGTACTGTGTTCAGTTCTGGTCGCCACATCTCAAAAAGGATATCGAAGAGATAGAAAAAGTGCAGAGAAGGGCAACGAGGATGATTGAAGGATTGGAGCACCTTCCTTATGAAGAGAGGCTGCAGCGTTTGGGACTCTTTAGTTTGGAGAAGAGACATCTGAGGGGGGATATGATTGAACTCTATAAAATTATGCATGGGGTAGTAAATGTTGACAGAGAGAAATTTTTCTCTCTTTCTCACAATACTAGAACCAGGGGACATACATTAAAAATGCTGGGGGGAAGAATTAGGACTAATAAAAGGAAACACTTCTTCATACAACGTGTGATTGGTGTTTGGAATATGCTGCCACAGGAGGTGGTGATGGCCACTAACCTGGATAGCTTTAAAAGGGGCTTGGACAGATTTATGGAGGAGAAGTCGATCTATGGTTACCAATTTTGATCCTCCTTGATCTGAGATTGCAAATGCCTTAACAGACCAGGTACTCAGGAGCAACAGCCGCAAAAGGCCATTGATTTCACATCCTGCATGTGAGATCCCAAAGGCACCTGGTAGGCCACTGCAAGTAGCAGAGAGCTGGACTAGATGGACTCTGGTCTGATCCAGCTGGCTTGTTCTTATGTGTGCCCGGTGCACAATGCACCCCCCGTCTCCTTGCCATTCCACCACTAGCAAGGAGTGAGCCATCACGTGTCTGGCAAGGAGTGAGCCATCCCCTCCACCACTGGCAAGGAGTGAGCCTTCAGGAGCCCCAAAGTCGTGTGAGCTGGAGCCATTGTGCACCTCACTGGTGTGGGGTGATTCTCTAGAAGTACATCATCACTATCCAGCAAGGTGATTGTCATTTTGCATCATTTTGTCAAAATAAATATTTAGTGGGAACATTAGTGGTGTGACTGGGGAATTTACAACCCCATTTGGCAGGGGAAAAGGGCTTGGGGGAGTGGTGCGGCCTTACACCGGCATGTTTGTCCTCCCTGGGGCATGCCAGCGGTCACCCGCCTCTCACCTCTAACATGCCAAAACTCGGAAGACCTGGTCTCAGCAGGGATGCTGAGTGGGAGTGCCTCCAGACACTAGGGCACAAAAGGATAGATTCAAACTGCAAGAAAAGAGATTCCACCTAAACTTTAGGAAGAACATCCTGATAGTAAGGGCTGTTCGACAGTGCAATATGCTGCCTCAGAGGACAGTGGAGTCATCTTCTTAGGAGATTTTAAAACAGAGGCTGGATGGCCATCTGTTGGGAGTGCTTTGACTGTGTGTTCCTGCATGGCAGGGGGTTGGACTGGATGGCCTTTGTGGTCTCTTCCAACTCTATGATTCTATTATTCTAAATGAAAAAGACATAGATAAATATACTAGGCTGGCTTATTTACATATTTCAGCACATCAAGTCTTTTATTTCTCCTGGGAGAACAGAAAAAAAATACCCCCCCCCCCCATTTCAACAATTCTTATTTCAAGCTCCTTTAACACCCAAGAAGCACAATCTACAGGCTGGACTTGTTAGAAGCAGCTCCACTTCTTTCCCACTCTCGCAACCTTCATTCTTTCCCAAATGTTTTCTGTAGCTCACGTTGTTCTTTGTATGCATAAGGAGAGCTGTAAGAAAAATAAGCCATCTGGAGTTCCTAACCAGCCACTATAGTTCTTAAAAGGCAGCATATAAAGGGATTACAGTGTAAATTGATCACTTGAGAAAGTGTTGAAACAATCATCACAATAGCAAATACGAGAATAACTGGCCCCAGGAAACATTCCTACAAGAATTTCTTCAATACTTTGCGCAGCATGTGAGCTCCATTGTGCATAGCTCCATCACAATGCACAGACTGTAACTACTCTTATACTCCACTTCAAACAGGGCTACAGTGCGGAAGAGTTCTTCAAAAATGCACAAAACATCAATGTGAAACTGTCCTTTTGCTACTTTTTAATCTCCCACTTTCGTTTCTTCTAAAACACCTTTAAAAGCTTGTCTTCTTTTGTGTTTTAAAAAACTCTCCCAGGAAAACAATATTAAAGGATTTCAGACTCTTGCAATTCAGTAGTTACAGCAACTTCTGGGCTGCTTTAACCAGGCAAGTACAAGGTAAACCAAAAAGGCAGCCCCACACTTTACCACAAGGAACAGAAATTCAAACTTCTCAAAATATTTAAACACACACAGTCTTCTAGTTTTCTTTCTTTCAGAAGAACTAATGAAGAATTCAATGATTTGAATAATATCAGGATTTCATTAAACCATTTTTGGATTTGGGCTACACTCATTTCATCCTATCAGCCTTTCTTTCCCCTGATTCTTTCCCTTTTCCCCACCATTACTAACACCAGTTGCTAAACAACTCACTTCCAGTAGAGGATCTTAGGTTACCAAGGGAACATGAAGACAACAGATTTGCCAAAAAGAAAGTTAATTTTGTAGAAAATGCCTAATTGTTAGGGCATAGAAAATAACCAGAAATGCTGATCGTGGTTAGATATAGAAACATAACATTAGAAACATAAACTTAACTGTTTATGTATAATATGAGAGCATCCATATTCCCTAAGACAGCCAGTACTATGAGGTGCTTGTTGTGGCATATAAAAGCCAAGAACTGAAATCTATGGTCCTTTTTGAAACTCTGCCTAGATGAAAGAAGTCTTTGTATTCACTTTTTGTTCATGTGGCTAGCAAAAGTAGGGCTGGCATGCAAGTAAATTGACTGGTCAAATAACTAATATTTGATAACAATCAGACACTGCCCAACATTCTATAAAGCCCAGAATCCTTCTGAGGCACATAAGCTCACCTTCGTTATTTCATGTTGGTGTCCTCTGGCTGCAATAGCTGCCTTCAAAAACTGGCTTTTGATTTGTAATTATTGGTGTTTTGTGCATTTCAACTCTAGGCCAAATCAGGACAAAATCTTTTCAAATCTGGGGATGATTATTTAACACGGTAATTGATCAGTCCAAAACTAGTTGTGGCTGGGATTTTATTTTTTATTTTTTCGCAGCTTATCAATATTGCCAAGGCAGACTGACACTGCTGTCCTGTTATTTAACTTTCTACTACAACATAAGATGTATGGTATGGAATGGGGGAGGATATTCAAACTGCACTGTTTAGGATGGGGGTATACATGGAAACTTCCAAGTGTCCTGCCAGGTCCCATGCTCAACATCTTAGCTCAGCATCTTAGCAAACAAATCTGGGTAGCTCCTACCCTAAATGACTGATGTACAGTTAACATGTGTTTGTCACCTGACTGGCAGATGTGTCTCATTTGGAGTCTCCATCCCTGTCTGGGAAAATAAAATAATCCTCTGGCAGATTTAGAGGTAGATTTAAATTCAGGCCAGGAATAAATTGGAGACTATGGTTTCTGAGACAACTTTGCAACAATGAAAATAACCCCTGATTTTCTAGTTGGAACACCTCTCACAAGTGCATGCTCTGTTTTCCTCTTCTTTCTTTAAAAAAAAACCACAACTGTCTACCAGTTTATCTTTATTACATTTTCCTCCCCTAATCTTAACTATAGCAACACTTGGGTGCTGTGTGGTTTCCGGGCTGTATGGCCGTGTTCTAGCAGCATTCTCTCCTGACGTTTCGC
>NW_025949819.1:0-10948 GCF_021028975.2 Sphaerodactylus townsendi
TCTTCTTCTTCTTCTTCTTCTTCTTCTTCTTCTTCTTCTTCTTCTTCACCTTCTCTTCACCAAACTAAACATCCCCAGCTCCATAAGTCTTTCCTTGTAGGGCATGGACACCAGACCTTTTTCCATTTTGGTCACCTTCCTCTGGACCTGTTCCAGGTTGTCAGTATCGCCTTCTGCTGAGCTCCGTAATAATGCTCCTAGATCCCAGAGTGAGCTCTTGCTGAATTTAAGCCCCAGCAATTTATAAAGGTTTGTCTGCAGAAAAGTTTTGGAAAGAACCATCCCCTCTGGTTTTTCTCTCCCTCCCTTAATTATCTCATTGACCTCAATGGGGTGGGGGGGAGGCAATGCAGCTGCATCCTTTCTGAATGCTGCTCCCTCCCTCCCCCTCCCTTCCTGGTTCTTCCTCTGATGAGTGCCCGTGCGGTTTGGCCGCTTCTGAGCAGAGCGATGTCTCCGAGTCCCTTTAATGACCTCCGAGAAACTGCATCAGGACCTATTTGCGCAGCTGAGGTTGCCTCGCCGCAACCCTGTCTCCTTGAGTGTGCCCCAGATATTGAACCTTCCCGTAACAGCAATTACAACATTAACCACAAAATGGAGATTTACAGATTGTTTTCAGCAACACCCATTCAGATTTACTTATATTTACACTCGGAAAAAAATGAAGGGTAAGTGCTGTTGTGACCAAAGGCAACAGACCCGGATCGATAACCAACCGATCCTTGGGTAATAAAGTACTTCGCTAAGGTCTATGGTTGCTTTATTCTGACTTTTGAGGCTGGCCTCTAATGTCTCTTCCATTGACTTTTCCCGTAAATATGTCTAAATGAGACCAGGCCGGGTCCTGACAAGGAAAGATACACTTGGTTTGGTAAGAATTGCTAATTAACTAAGCATGTAAAGCGGATGGTGGCCACCCTCCATGCTCCCAGGGAGAGCAACAGGGACTCTGTTCAAAATGTGGAATTTGAACACAATGCTTGTTTTACATAGATGAGGAAGAGGATTCAAACACACAAACACACACACACACACACACACTGGCCAATGATCGTAACACACTGAAGAAGAAGAAGAGGAGGAAGAAGAAGAAGAAGAAGAAGAAGAAGAAGAAGAAGAAGAAGAAGAAGAAGAAGAAGAAGAAGAAGAAGAAGAAGAAGAAGAAGAAGAAGAAGAAGAAGAAGAAGAAGAAGAAGAAGAAGAAGAAAAGGAGGAGGAGGAGGAGGAGGAGTTTGGATTTATATCCCCCCTTTCTCTCCTGCAGGAAACTCAAAGGGGCTTACAATCTCCTTGCCCTTCCCCCCTCACAACAAACACCCTGTGAGGTAGGTGGGGCTGAGAGAGCTCTGAATTCCGCAGATAAGCCTTCACAGCTCAGGCAGCAGAACGGAGAATCAAACCTGGTTCCTCCAAATTAGATACACAAGCTCTTAACCTCCTACGCCACTGCTGCTCCTGACAACCTTATACCTTATAGCTAAGAAACAGATCATCGGTATAAAATTGCGCTGAAGTCAAAAGGAGGATTGCCGGAAATATTGACTATGTTCAAGGTTTGTGCCATGCCCTTTTGTTTCTCTGGACGTTGCTTCTCCCCGGCATCACTTGCCTTTCTGTTCTTTTGCCCTCACTGTACTGAATCTCACTTGTCATCACTGCCATTTCATCCAACCGACAGAGGCTTGTCTTGCTGAACATTCCCTTTGTTTGGTGGTTGTGCCGTGCCCTTTTGTTTCTCTGGACATTGCTTCTCCCTGGCATCACTTGCCTTTCTGCTCTTTTGCCCTCACTGTCCTGAATCTCACTTGCCCTCGCTGCCATTTCATCCAACTGACAGAGGCAGCTGACACCATTTTCTTTCCACATTTCTGCGATCTCAGCATAGTGTTGCAATGCAACAGTGAAGGTAATGAAGGGAATCCGTGTTAGCCCTGAGAAGCAGCAGGCAGCCCCAACAACGTGGAAGAGAACAGAAGCACTGAAACAGTGGGGATCACGACAGTGTCAGAATAAATCACCAAATATGGGAAGAGCATGGAAACAAATGCAAATCAAAACCAGAGGACTCACTGTCTTAGTGTGTCACAGGGGAGACAAAACAAATGTCTTGTGTATAGTTGCCAATCCCCAGGTGGGACCTGGAGATCTTCCAGAATTATGTGCTGTCCAGACTACAGAGATCAGTTTCCTTGGAAAAAATGGCTGTTTTGGAGGATTGACTTATTTCAGTACCTGTTTCTGTGGACAGTGTCCCCCCACCCCCTAAGGTGAGTAGAGGAAGGGCAGTCCTAGTAAGCCAGTGTGGTGGAGTGGTTAAGAGCAGTGGACTGTAATCTAGAGGAGCGGGTTTGACACCACACTCCTCCACATGAGAGGTGGACTCTAACCTGGAGTACTGGATTTGATTCCCCACTCCTCCACCTGAGCAGCAATCTCGTGAACTGAGTTTGATTCCCCACTCATCCACATGAAGCCTGCTGGGTGGTCTTGGGCTAGTCACAATTTTCTCTGAACTTTCTCAGCTCCATGTACCTCACAAGGTATCTGTTGAGGGGAGAGGAAGGGAAAGGAAAGAGTTTGTAAGCCTTCTTCTTCTTCTTCTTCTTCTTCTTCTTCTTCTTCTTCTTCTTCTTCTTCTTCTTCTTCTTCTTCTTCTTCTTCTTCTTCTTCTTCTTCTTCTTCTTCTTCTTCTTCTTCTTCTTCTTCTTCTTCTTCTTCTTCTTCTTCTTCTTCTTCTTCTCCTTCTCCTTCTCCTTCTCCTTCTCCTTCTCCTTCTCTTTCTCCTTCTCCTTCTCCTTCTCCTTCTCCTTCTCCTTCTTCTTCTCCTCCTCCTCCTCCTCCTCCTCACACACATCAAGGCTGCTAAAACCACGTGGAGCCCAGAGACACTGAACATCTGTGGTTTTCTGCTCCGAATACAAAGTTTCACATTTTTCTCTGTGGGCAGGGCTCCCCAAACATGTCGCGCCTTTGGGGATTTCAAGAAAAGCTAGTGAGCAGAACTGAGTCCTTGTCTTTGCAGATCAGTGTCCCTGGGATGGTCGCTTGCAGAAAGATGGAAATGTGCACAGAAGCCAAGCAACTGGAGTCACAGATCCCCATTCTACGTAGAAATGATTTGACCCACGTTTCCTCCCCACACCCCTTTTATGATCTGAAAACAGATGGAGAAAAACCCAAAGATCACGAACCGAAAGAGGAAGTGGGAAAACCTGCTCCTTTTTAGTCCTAGCCTGCCAAGATCGGGCGGCTGAACGCTTGTTAACTGCTTGCGATTTCCTCATCAGAAAACAGGTAATACCATTTAACATTCCGTGAAGGGCGCCTGATGTTTTGACATATAAGCAGGTCACTTGGCAAGGTGCCATTAGACAGCGTAATGATATGATGTGCTAAAGTGGCAAATCACCGGTTGCCTTCGGCTGAGATTTTAAAAAGCTGTCTGTGAGAAGCATTATCAGCAGCACCGTTCCCTTCCGGCTAGGCTGGCTTGCGTTTCGGTCTCTTCTTTTGGTCCTCAACCTATTGGGGCAGTCTATTAAAAAAAAAGCCTGCTAGCTTCCAGAATAGATATGGTTTGTTTATCATTCTGCCTGATGCCATTACTAGGTCTTGCCTTGGCTGTTGCTGTCATGTTCTGCTGTGGCGTAGTGGTTAGGAGTGGTGGAGTCTGACCTGGAGAACCAGGTTTGATTCCCCACTTCCCCACATGAGCAGCAGATTCGAATCTGGTGAACTCCATTTGTTTCCCTGCTCCTCCACATGAAGTTTGCTGGGTGACCTTGGTCACAGTTCTCTCTGAACTCTCTCAGCCCAAGATGTCTGTTTTGTGTGTTGGGAGAACCACACCTGGTGCGTGTGTTTCCCTTGAAAAGTAGCAGAGTGCACAGAGGCTGAACACAGGGAAGCTTACCTGAGCATAAACGCTTGGTTGAGCTTGCTAGAGAGAACTTCAGACACAAAAGAAAGTCAGAGTCATTTGTAGTTTCTAATTTAATGAAAAGAGTATTTATTAGTGAACTCCATTCTGGATAGAAAGATGGAGAGATAGGTTCACTATCTATTCTAATCTAGCTGGATGGAGGCGGATGCGTAGGAGACACATCCTCTCCCTAGGCATGGTGAAGGTAAAGATGGAGAGGTTCGAGAAGAAGGCGGAAGCAAGGGAGGAAGTCCCTAAGAGTATCAGTCTACATCAAAGGGATAAAGGTGACAAATTTCTAAGTCCCTATCTAGCCACTAGCTCGCTAGTAAAAAAAACCCCTCTGTAGGATGAGACAGGAAACAGCGTAAAGTCCCTTTCTTCCAACAGTGTGGTGGGGAAGGAGTTGAAAGCCATTTTGAGACTCCTTCCAGTAGAGAAAAGTAGAGTATAAATCCAACTTTTCCTCGTGAGGAGAGGGCTGCTGGGTTGAGCCGGACAAGCAACAGGTGGGTTGGTGGGGCGTGTGACAGTGGTGACATTGCTGATGTTTCTGTGTCACTTCCAGCAGGGGCAACGAGAGCTCCAGGAATCACTGAAGACTCTGTGGTAACCGTAGAGCTTCTGGAGATTCCTAGAGCTACCCATTGCACCTGAAAGAGATATACTGGCATGGAAACCAGTGATCCTCCCCCCGCTTCTGCCACTGCTTGGAAAATTTGGTGAGCAACAGAGACAGAAGATCTGCAGCCACTGTGGAAGTCCTGGTCATCCTAGTTGAGGACCTTTTTCATATTCCTTTGGTTTTAGTGTGCTAACAAAGGTCGTTTCCCTACTTACCTCGACCAAAGGTTGCTGCGTGCTACTCCCAGCATGCGTCATTTCTGGCACGCTCCCGGGCTTCCCCACAACCCCACGCTCTGCCCGGGGTCATCAAAAGGCGCCATTTTGAGGAGTGCCAGGAATGACGCACGTTGAGGGGGCGCAACAGCAGCAGCGCCGGGAGGCCGGCACAAGCACGCCGCCGCACCTGTAGTGGGGAGTGCCGGGGGAGGCCAGCTACTTAGAGGAGAGTGGCAGCGCGCAGCTTGTGGGTAAGTGGGGAAACGACCTTAGACAAAACAGTGAAAGAATAGGTTCCCCCACAAAAAACAAATGCCCTAATTAATTAAAGGATCCTTGTGTGCTCCCACCCAGAGGAGAAGTTGATCCAGTCACCTTACATCTAGTATTCCAGGCAGGTATTGGCAGGTATGAAGAAAACAAACATCATGATGACAGCTAGCATAGATCGGCCCCAAATTAGCATTGACAATAAGGACATTGAGTGCGTCCAAGACTTCATCTTCCTAGGCTCAAAAATTTACTGTAATGGAGAAGTAACTCCTGAGATAAAGCGGAGAATAGCATTAGGACGTAGCGCAATGCTGAGCATGGATAAAATTTGGAAAAGCAGAGACATCTGCATCAAAACCAAGCACAGGCTAGTCCAAGCCATCATCTTCCCCATAACCATGTATGGATGTGAAAACTGACAGAAGAAGAATAAATGCTTTTGAGTTGTGGTGTTGATGAAAACTACTGCGCAAACCATGGACAGCTAGGGTGACAAATGCAGAAGTCTTGAGCCTCATAAAACCAGATACATCACTAGAAGGGAAAATAACCAGGCTCAGACTTACATACTTCGGTCATGTGATGCGATCAAATTTGCTAGAAAAATCTATGATGCTCGGACTTGTCAATGGCAGGAGAAGACCTGGACGTCAAAGAATACGATGGCTGGATACCATAAAAGCTGATACAGGCATGAGCATCAACCAGCTGAAGGAAGCAGGACTTAATTGAAAAATGTGGAAAGAACTTGCATATCCGGTCGCCAAGGGTCGAGAACGACTGAATGGATAACATCATCATCATCATTAGCAGGTATGCTGATTGAAGCATTCTGCAGTTCCCCAAGCAGAGAGACAGCAGGATGACTCGCTTTCAGAGGATGGTGCCTGTTGCAACTCTGGGCGTATTGCGACTCTTTGCTTATCTCCTTGCAGCCAGAAGGCATTCTTAGAACAGCAGCTCATAACCCAGGACATGGGCTTCCCGGTGGGCAGAGAGTTGCTGCTTCTTACCCCAGGAACAAACCTTTAGGTGCCTGAATTTTGAAATCAGTAAGTGCTGCTGCCTCTATCAGACATTTGCTCAGAAGTAAAGGGGGAAACCTTGGGTGTGATTGTGTTGTGTGATTGCATGAAGCTTTGGTTCATGGGTGTGTGTTGTTGTATACGACTGCTGTGCTAGGCATTGGTGAAATCTTGATAACAGCCACAATTTGTGATCTATTTTATTTTATTTTTGAAAGGTGTCTCAGGAACCTTTTAGAGAGGCTGTCTGGAAGCTAAATAGAGTGTCACATACTGATTCTTTCTTTCTCCTTTCCTTTCCTTCGTCATCGGTTCACATCCACACATGGATTGGTAACATAAAGGAAGGAGAGAACAATCCAATAAAGTGGAGGAACTGAAAAGTATAGGTAGATAGTGTGGTGTAGAAGTTAGGGTGCTGAAATAGAATCTAGGACAGGTGTAAAGGATTCAATGGTGTTGATGGGGAAGGGCAGCTTGGCCTGAAGCCTTTCCAAACTACATTCCACAGCCGAGGCGATGGGCCAGCACTTCTCCAGTGGAGACCCTTATCTCTGTGAGGGAGGTGAGCCCTCCCGTTCCATAAGGAATCCGGGGAGGGGGGATGGGATGGACAGAGTTATAACCTGTGTTTCTGGCGGGAGATCTTATTTCCTGCCACTATCACGTGTACATGAGCTTTTCTAAGATGTCTGAATAAACGGTCTTTTACACCAAAGACCCTTTTATTTCTGCTTCTATGGAATTCCTTACATTGTGCCAGGAATCCTCATTCATCTATATTCCGAGTGCAGTGGACCTCTGGTGTCTACCGGCATTTGGGAGAGGGTTGGATGTTTCTGCTGGAAAGATGCGGTAGCCCCCAAAGAGGGCTCCGACCTTTCCCCTTCTGGATCTCTGGAGGGAACCCGGCGTGGAGGCTTGGTCTCGCATGGTGACTCTTTCCCCGATCCTCGTGTCAGCGGCAAGAGTCTTCGCTTCCACTCCCGTTGGAGGCTGAAGGGGCGTGAGAGCGACCATGGGGACTTACGCGCCGGAGTGGTTTGGGGCTGTCTATGGATCGAGCGCCTGTGGATTGGGATATCTACCGTTTTAGTATGGATTACAAACCCTCAGATGCAACCTGTCCAGGAGGAGGCGGGCCTGACCACCACTAAATGTCATGCGGCAACCCAGGAATCTCATTGAGCGATTCCTGGGACTTGTATTTAGTGGCTGATACTCCCAAAGACCCATTGGCATAGCACTGGGAGGCCCGTCGAAGACCACCCGGTGACACTGGGACTGTACCAGGGATTGGGAGGGGTATCCGTACCGTCTTCCGATCCCGGACCCCCCTGATCCCGGACCCAAGCGGCTGCACTGAGATGCCCAGTGGATGCCACCCGGATGGGCACGATGTCCCAGCGTCCCAGGCGGCGAGGAGTGGGAGAAAGCCTGCACTCCCAGCGGGATCTGTTCCCTCTCCCAACATGAAAGAGAGCTGGGATGAGGGAAGTGGCCCGACTGCAAGATGCCCAAGAAGCATGGAGCCCGTGAAGCGCGCCAGCTATGGGAAGAGGAAACCAGGGAACAGCTGCACAGCAGAAGCGTGAAAACCTGCAGAGAGACCCGGGGAGGCAAGCAGGCGCGAGAAGTCCAACTACAGGTGGACCGTGCCAAAGATGCGCTCAAGCGGCAATATCGCGCAGAATCTATCAGTCCATGATGACAGGTCCTGGAACACTCCAAACTAGAACTTACAAGCGTCAGCATTGAAAGTGTTCAGGCCTTGCGTGCTCCAAAGTGAACTCACTGCAGCTGTTCCAGCTGGGGCGAACTGGCTAAATTGGAGCGGGAGAAAGCAACTTTGCATGCGCACCAGGATGCATTGACTACGCCAGGAGGAGAGCTGGCTGCCTTGGAGAGGGAACTGAAGAAGCAACGATGGACCAGGACAACCCAAGTTGGAGTCATGGCTATCGCGGGTACAGCCCGCGCCTGAGGAGGCGGCGGCTGCTGGAGTCAACCACCTTCCGAGGACGGCTCCCACCCCGAGACACCAAGCGGCACCGGCGTTGATACCTCCACCGATTCCGGTACCCCCCCCTCACGCAACCGCTGCCTCAACTGGCGCTCAACCCTGCGCCAACCCGCCCGCCCGCTCTGCGGGCATGGCCAAGGGCCGTGGAGAGAGTTACTACAGACCTCCAATACCTGCCCGTTTGATGGGACCGCTTCAACAACTTCCTACTTCATCTTACCGGCAACTCTGATGCCCACATGGAGGACTATGACGATTTATATACGGTCTGGCGTGAAAAAAATCCCCGGGACCTCGGCTCAGTCCTGGATGGGGCAGCAGCCGACTGGTTTGTGACTCTTTTGAACCTGCAAGATGAAGAATACTGCGCGCGCAGTACCCGCATTCCTCCAAGCCTTAAGGGCTCGCTTCCAAGATCCGAAGATGCGGAAAATGGAAGCTATCCGCACCATGTCAAAACTATTCCAGCAAGGCAACCCAGCTGCGTTTGCAGAATTTGCCCGTGAATTTACGATCGCGGCTATGGCCGCTCGACTCCCTCCTGTAAGTGGCCTGAAACATGAAATACAGGCGAATGCTTACTCCAGATGCTGTGAAGCTGACGATAAGCTGCGTGAAAGCGGTGTTTTTAATTCGGGTCCCCGCTGCACTATTGCTGAAGTTAGATTGAATTGGGATCCCAGGTGGCGTCTCGCTTAGAGTGCGGCTCGTGCCGGAGGCCGCATACGCCCGAAGCCGGATACTTTCGTCCCGCAAAGCCAGAGATCCAGCCGCCCCTACCGAGACCACCTCCGAGCAGCGCCGCCGGCTGGGGATTGTGTCTTTACTAGGAGGTCCAGGTCATCTAACCGCCAACTGCCCGAAAAAACAGAAGCCAACAGCTCCGGCCGTGCGTTTCCCATCTGCCAAGCCACCACGCCGTCAAGGGCCGCCCCCAGCAGACTCGTCTAAAGGCAGTCATCGAAGGCGACCCGGAGGGAGGGGAAGCAGCTGTCTGCCTTTCTTCAGCCATTATGGACATGGGACGACTCCAGGCAGCGGTGAGTGAAGGCAAGCTCCCATTACAATCAAAGCGTTTCTAGCCAGCCCAGCTAAGCATACTTTCATTATTATAGCCTCAGCCCTTGTATTAGTTCTGGCTGCTCCATTTGCTTAATCTGGCCCCAGGTGGCGGAGGAGCTAGGTCTAGACCAGATCCCCATTTAAGCCCATACCATTCCACCCAAATGGGCAGCGGTCCTCGGGGAAGCGAAGGACCAGCCCAGTTCAAAGCGCAGCCGGTTCTCCTCCCTTTCGCCGACCATTGGGGAGAAAAGTAGTTTTATTCTGGTGCCAGTATCAAACACTCCATGGTTCTGGGCATGCCATGGTTGTTATTGCATGGTTAAAATTCCCTTTGGAAAGAAAGGATCTTGGAATTCTTTGACCCACTCCCTGCGGGGAACACATGAATTGGGTGGAAAACTCGGCTTCTCCTGTACACACCCCCCCCTGGCTTCATCAGCGGTGCTCCCGATTCTACCGGCATCCCACCAGCGTACCAAGATCACAGCCAAAATTATTTTCAGGGGAGCAAGAATGCGATCAGTTGCCCACCCTTAGAGACACTGACTGCAAAATCATTATTGCAACCAGGCATGGCTTTACCCAAAGGTAGAATCTGCTGCATGAGTCCCAATGAGGAGAAGGAACCCCGTGCCTTCTTGGGCCTAAGAACTTCGCTACGTGATTCATGCAGTGGGCCACCAAACACACACATGCTGCTCCTGTATTGTTTTGGCAAAAAGAAAGATGGAGTCTTCTGACTCTGCACGAAGATTTCCGAGGTCTCAATGCAGTCTCCCTGTCCAATAAGTACCCTTTGCAGCTTTGATCAGGGACCTTTTAGGCGCATTGGGCAAAGGATGGCATCTTTAGTAAGTTTGAGTTGAGAGAAGCTTGCTACATGCTCAGAATAGCTGAAGGCTATGAACACTTGACTGCATTTTAGCTTACACAAAATTTGGACCCAGTTTGAATGCTTAATAATGCCATTCGGGTTAAATTAGAGCCCCAGAGCTTTTACTGGCCCTTATCAATGAAGTTCTCCATGATTTATTGTACAAGGGAGTAGTGGTGGCTACTTAGATGGCGTTTTAATTTATTCACAAACCATGTGGAGGAGCATGAAGCGTGAGTGCGGGGAAATTATTGAAACGCAGCTCAGCAAGCTCCCTCTTTGCCAAACTTTCCAAATTACTGTTTCCACCAAACCTCTATTGACTATTTGGGTTGCGGATCTCGCCCGAGGGGCTAAAAATGGATCCTGCCCCTAAGATTGATGCACGGTCCTCCAATGGCCTGCGCCTACCAACCCGAAAGAACTTAAATCTTTTCTAGGGTTTGCTAATTTCTATAAGTGACTTTATACCCCAATTAGCTAGACTGGCTCTCCCTCTCACAGACCTCTCTTACGCACTAAGTGTACAGATCCACTGTCCGCCAAGCCCGGGGCCCCCCTTTCACCGTCCGATGGATGTCAGATAACCTTTCAACGAAGTCTACTTTTACCGCGAACCTATCCTAAAGCACCCTGACCCAAGATCTCCCGTTTGTGGTTCGCGTGGGTGCCTCGGACAAACCGCTTGGGGCAGCCCTGTTGCAGAGAAATAAAGATGATAGGCTGGTTCCGTGTGCTTATTTATCAAAGAAATTCTCCGGTGCTGAACTCAACTGGACTGTAGGGGATAAAGAGACTGCGGCCATTAAAGTAGCACTCTCCACTTGGCGCCACTGGCTGGAGGGGGCTAAACACCCCTTTCAAGTTTGGTCGGATCACAAGAACTTGGCCGCCCTCTCCACCCCCCTCAAGATGTCCGC
>NW_025949820.1:0-10942 GCF_021028975.2 Sphaerodactylus townsendi
GATGCCCCCTGGTTCTAGTATTGTGAGAAAGAGAGAAAAATGTCTCTTTGTCAACATTTTCTACCCCATGCATAATTTTATAGACTTCAATCATATCCCCCCTCAGACGTCTCCTCTCCAATCTAAAGAGTCCCAGATTGATGTACAGCATGTTTGTTCGATTCCGGTTCATTTCCACCACTTGTCTTGTTGTATATATTGCACTTGGCATTCCAAAAAAGCTTTGAAATGCCACTTGCCAGCTGAACGGGTTTCGAACTCAGCCTTCTAGTCCTGAGCCAAAGATTCTGGCACTCCTGCAACCAGTCAGGGAGAGCCAGACGGTTCTTTTCCCTGAGATGCTGGTTTCCTCAACTATCCTATCTCACAATTTTAGGAGATAATGTCCTCTAACGATTTCTGGTGCTCCTCTCATTCCTTGGCTGAGTAGGGTAATGTCGGAGACTTTCACGGCTGGAATCACTAGGGCGTTGTGGGTTTTCCGGGTTGCATGGCCGTGTTCCAGCAGCATTTTCTCCTGACGTTTTGCCTGCATCTGTGGCTGGCATCTTCAGAGGATCATGGCCATACAGCCCAGAAAACCCACAACACCCTAAACCTGTTCGAGATGGAGACCAAAGCATTTTGGCTCTCTGAAACTTAAAGTGTAATTCACTGAATCCCAGCACAGATCTACAGCTGTGGGATTTCCATATCGGCCTGTTGTGTAGCTGCATTTCATCAGAGTGTCCAAAGGGTTATTTTCTGGCAAATCACAAACTTCTAGACCCATTTGCACTTAGCCATTGTAGTTAGCGTATTAAAACTGCTGGGTGGGGAGTTGATGACATCATTAGAGTTAGCCAATAAGCATCCTCCTTCTCCCAAAGCCTGCAGAAATCCAAATGTTGCCTCAAGACAGAAAAAATGTACATTTGGCATCTTCAGAGGATGTGAAGATCCTCTGAAGACGCCAGCCACAGGTGCAGGCGAAACGTCAGGAGAAAATGCTACCGGAACACGGCCATGCAACCCGGAAAACCCACAACGCCCTAGAGTCCCTTTTGCTGTCGTTTCCCAGGTTCTCTTGGAAAAATTCCAGATGTCCGAGGCAGAGCTGGAGTCCTTGAGGGAAATCTCAGCTTCCGAGCGGCAGCGGTCCCAGACCTTTGTGGAGAAGCTGGAAATGGAGCTAGCAGAGAGGAAGTTGGCTTGTCACCACCTGGAGGAGGAAGTCCAGCAACTCTCTCAGGCGCTGACCCAAGCGAGAGCTGCCGAGGACTCTCGCAAGGAGGAGAGTGAAGCCTCTGAGAAGAGACACCTGGAGGAACTGGAAGAGAAGGACCAGCAAATAGCTGAGCTTCAAGGAGCAGAGAAGGACCTGCGTTCCAGCTATGACGCCCTCCTCGCGGAGAACAACCAGCTGCAGCAGGGTTTGGATCGGTTGATGGAACGCTCTGCCGAGCAGGCGTCCGCACAGCAAGGTCAGGAAACGGAGCTCTCAGCGGTCTGCCGGGTCTCTTTAGCACCTTCTGCAGCTAGAAGGGATTTTGCAGCATCTCTCTCTCTCTCTGTCTTTCTTTCTCTCTCTACTCACCTCCCAAACATTAGGCAGAACTTCCTGACAAAGCAATTCCTCAGTGGAGCACACTTCTTTGGGAGCGTGTCCGGGGGTCGCCGCAATGGCTTGTCCCGGACTCCTTCAGCCGGGGGGCAGGGCCAGCCGGGAGCCAACTGCTGGACCCGGCAATGGCCTGCCCCGGCGTGAGGGCACCGGAGGAGAGGCAGCGAAGGAGGGAGGTGGCCGTGAGGTGGCTCAGCTGAGGCTCGTCGGGCCAGCAGCTGAGTGCGGAGGCGAGGCTGGGAACGCCCTAGAAGCCCCGGCAAGGGCTTATAAGGCGGGAATCGACGGGCGGGCGAGGCTTGGCGCGACGGGTCGTGGGTGGGTGTTGTGGAAGCCGGGAGTTGGAGGCAAAGCAGAAGGAGGAGGCGTGGGAAGAAGGGGCCGGGGGTAGCGAGGGCTCGACCCGGCGGAGAAGGGAGAGAGAGAGGACGGAGGAACGAAGGAGGAAAGCAAAGAGTGTAGAAAGCAAGGAGGTTGGCGGAAGGAAGGAGGAGAGGCAGAGCAGGGACGTCTCCCAGAGGCAGACAACCAACAGCCCGGTGGGAGGCCGTTTACTGGTGGGAGGGAGACTGGCGGCGACACCCTAGCTGACGGGCTGGGAACCCGCGCCTAGGGTAGGGAGTGCCTACTGCGGAAGGGAGGGTGCTTCTCCCATCCCACCCGTTGGCACCCTGTGGTTCAGGCAGCTGACTTCATTGGGAGCCCCAAAGACTGGGGCTACTGACGAGGAGACCAACACCTCGGAAAGGGACGGTGGGACGTCTTGTCAGCCCCGCCCACAGGAGAGGGAGGGAGATCGCCACAGAGGGGGTGGGTTCCCCTTTGGAGGTTTCTAAGCAGAGGCTAGATGGTCACCTGTGAATTCAGGTAGATCACGAGCGGGAGGGCAGGAAGGGGTGACCCAGGGCTCCGCATTCATGACCCCTTCTTGCATGTCCAGGGTAATGCCATTTGTCACTTTGGGGTCACGGAGGAATTTTCCTCCAGGCCAGACTGGCCAGTTGCCCTCTTCTTGCCATAGAGCCAGGGTCTCAGGGGGAGTGGAGAGAGGCGTATGTGAACTTCTTGCCTTGTGCAGGGGGTGGGACTGGATGACCCGGGCAGGTCCCTTCCAGCTGTGTCATTCTGGGATCCTTAGTTTGTCCTGACTGAACGTTTAATGCTGCTTGTGCGAATTGTCTTTTTTGGTGAGCGACATTATTGGACTTGTATTTGGACTTTCATAAGAATGAGCCAGCTGGATCAGACCAGAGTCCATCTAGTCCGGCTCTCTGCTACTTGCAGTGGCCCCCCCGGGTGCCTTTGGGAGCTCACGTGCAGGAGGTGAAAGCAATGGCCTTCTGCGGCTGTTGCTCCCGAGCACCAGGACTGTTAAGGCATTTGCAATCTCAGATCAAGGAGGCTCAAAATTGGTAGCCATAGATCGACTTCTCCTCCATTAATCTGTCCAAGCCCTTTTTAAAGCTATCCAGGTTAGTGGCCATCACCACCTCCTGTGGCAGCATATTCCATATTTCGTGGGATGAAGATTAAGTCCAGCACCTATTGGGTGGGAGGTGGAGCGTCACTCCCTGCGGACGTTGCAGATCCATGGGGTCTTGGGGGTGAATCCAGTGCTCCCTTTCCTGGGAGGAATCTTCCACTGGCAGAGAGGATCCTTTGTAGTGTGTGGGAGGGATTTCTCATTCCACGGAAGCAAGCCATTACACCCAGTCTTATCTTCCTTTCATATGTATTTGGGACATTTCTGTGCTGTCTCTCCGTGGCGTCCTGGTTTCATGGTTTCAGACACATTCGTTTACTAAGCTTGAGGTGCTGAAAACCTGGACTCTTAAGCTAAGACTGTTAGCGATCCCAGCTCCAGTCTGGAGAGCCAGTTTCTCAGGTCTGCCTTCTGCCTTCTCTTGGCACCAGGGCAGAAGGTAGGGTTTTGCCTACTGCAGTGGCTTTGTGATAGGGGAAGTTGATCATCGGTGTTTGTTTTTAAGGGGAGCTTCCTGAGGGGGCCCGGGAGTTGGACCGTCCACAGGCTCAACCTGAAATATTTGCAGTCGGCACACTGGAGTTGGACTCTACACTGGATAAGGTGACTGCTTCATAACAACACGAGGTTTCAAACTCACATTGAGGACCCCTCTTCTAATCCTTCTCTCCTTGGCGTAGGAGGTTAAGAGCTCGTGTATCTAATCTGGAGGAACCTGAATGGATTCCTCTAGCTCTAGTCAGCCTGAGCTGTGGGAGGCTTCTCTGGGGAATTCAGATTAGCCTGGGCACTCCCACACACGCCAGCTGGGTGACCTTGGGCTAGTCACAGCTTCTCGGAGCTCTCTCAGCCCCACCTACCTCACAGGGTGTTTGTTGTGAGGGGGGAAGGGCAAGGAGATTATCAGCCCCTTTGAGTCTCCTGCAGGAGAGAAAGGGGGGATATACATCCAAACTCCTCCTCCTCCTCCTCCTCCTCCTCTTGTTGTTGTTGTTGTTGTTGTTGTTGTTGTTGTTGTTGTTGTTGTTGTTGTTGTTGTTAACGGTTATATTTTTTCCAGCATAGAACCTTGGCCGTCTGTTCCCTTTGACTATTGTATGGCTAGCACCCAAAGAGGAACTAGCCAGGAAAGGAACATCTGCTCCTCCCTTTAAGGAGAAGCAGGAAGGAGGCTGTTAGTTTGTCTGATCGTTATGGGAACGAGGCTGCTCTTTTCCCTTCCTGGAGTTCCTCTGTCCTTGGTGGGATGTGTATCCATTCAGACTGTGCTGAGCACAGCTGAGATCTCAGGGCAGGGGGATCTTGTCCAGACACATCTGGGAGAGACGCTGTGGCTCAGTGGCGGAGTATCCCCTTTGCATACAGAGAGTCCCAAGTTCAATCCTGGTCATCTCTAACTTAGAAAGTCAATAATAAGTATTGAGGAAGACCCCTACTAAGACTCCTGCAAAGTCCCTCCTGTGCCCATTAAAGCAGGTAAGTTTGACTGGCCTTGCCTGGCTAAGTATCGTGAAGAAGAGTTTTAATTTATATCCCCCCTTTCTCTCCTGTAAGGAGACTCCGGCTCCCAATCTCCTTTCCTTTCCCTCTGCTGGCTGCAAACACCCTGTGAGGTGGGTGGGGCTAGAGAACTCCAAAGAACCGTGGATCAGCCTGGCATCACCTAGCTGGCATATGTTGGAGTGCACATGCTAATCCTGCTCTCCAGATAAGCCTCCCACACCTCAAGTGGCAAAGTGTGTTGGAATTAAACCTGCTCCCTCCAGACTAGTGCACCTCGTTTCAACCACCACGCCACGCTGGTTCTCCTGCAGGAGAGTTACATGTGTTTAAATAGTCTCCTTTCCCTTCCTCTCCCCACAACAGACAACCGGTGCAGTAGGTGGGGCTGAGAGGGTTTGAAGAGAACTGTGACTGACCCAAGGAATGTCGGAACTGAAGCAAATCGTGCCCACTAGATAAGAGTCTACCGCTTCAATGGGGGAGGGGGGTATGAAACCCGGTTCCACAGATTAGAATCCCCTGATCTTAACCACTACATCACGCTGGCTGTCATGTGCCTGGCTCAGTCTGGTGACCTTGGGCTAGTCACAGCTTCTCGGAGATCTCTCAGCTCCCACCCACTTCACAGAAATGCATGCAGGGGGGGAAGGGCAAGGAGATTGCAAGCCGGGCTTTGAGTCTCCTGCGGGAGAGAAAGGTGGGAGCAGGAGGGGGAGAAAGTGGGAGAAACAGTGTCAGAGTGGCTAAGAGCAGTGGCTAAGAGTAGGTGCACTCTTGATCTGGAGGTCCGGGTTTGATTCCCAGCTCTGCCGCTTGAGTTGTGGAGGCTTATCTGGGGAATTCAGATTAGCCTGTACAATCCCACACATGCCAGCTGGGTGACCTTGGGCTAGTCACAGCTTCTCGGAGCTCTCTCAGCCCCACCCACCTCACAGGGTGTTTGTTGTGAAGGGGGGAAGGGCAAGGAGATTGTCAGTCTCTTTGAGTCTCCTACAGGAGAGAAAGGGGGGATATAAATCCAAACTCCTCTTCCTCTTCTTCCTCCTCTTCCTCCTCCTCCTCCTCCTCCTCCTCCTCCTCTTCTTCTTCTTCTTCTTCTTCTTCTTCTTCTTCTTCTTCTTCTTCTTCTTCTTCTTCTTCTTCTTCTTCTTCTTCTTCTTCTTCTTCTTCTTCTTCTTCTTCTTCTTTCCAAGCCAGGTACAGGAAGACATCAGCGAAGCCCCCACTTCTCTATCACCCCAACGGCAGAAACACGATCCCAGCGGGAGCCAGGCTAGGGCTGCGGAGCCTTTGCTCAGTCGAAGGTGCCATAAACGCACCTGCTGACTGTTCCACTGCGGTTCAGATGGCCACAGATACCTCCTAAAGTGCCCCCGCTTTGTTTCCTTTCTCCTCAGAGCCACTCACTGGACAGGACAACGGGCCCCCTCTGAAGGAGGAAAGCCAGCCAGAAGACAACCGGCTGAAGGTGGTGGTGGACAAGCTGGAAGCAGAGAATGGTACCTTCTCTCTCATTTTCGGGCCATCATCCCGACTGCTTGTTTAATTTGCTTCGTCGTGTTCCCCCGCTCCCTGCTCACACTCCTCTGTCCCATACTTCCTTATCCTTTCTGGTCAAGATGGGCCTTGGCGTTTTGAGAGCAGGCCCTTCTGGGTCGGCCTCAGGCCCCCGTTCTGCTCTGGTGGGTGGCCTCGGGTGCTGCCGGGCCTCGTGCGCGCAACCTGCGGGCTGGATTTGGGCACGGAACCTACGGATTGACTGGTTCCAAGGCTATTAACGGTAGGAGGTTTTGGAGGACATTGATTGGTTAGGTCGCCATGAGCAGGAGGCCACTTCACGCACAGACGTTGGCTTACAAGCCCGTGTTGCGGTTTCGGTGGGCCAAGCCTCGCGACGAAGGCTGTAGCAGGTTGAAGGCTGGCTGAAGAGTTGCCGTGGATTGGGTGTGGCCTGTGGGCCCACCTGAGCTCCCAAGGAGCCCCGCTGCAGTTTTGTTGACGTCTGTACAATTTGTGTTTTAACTGAGTCACTGTACCAAGTACATTTGCTTTATTGGCATAGACAACAGTACAACAATAATGAAAAACGGATTAAAAAGCATATGCAATACAGGAAATAAACGTTAGGTCGAAGGAAATCTACTGGCATTTAGTAACTTCCAGGAGAAAGTCTGCCACTATCATACAGAGAGAAGGATCAGGGTTAAGAACATAAGAACATAAGAACTAGCCTGCTGGATCAGACCAGAGTCCATCTAGTCCAGCATTCTGCTACTCGCAGTGGCCCACCAGGTGCCTTTGGGAGCTCACATGCAGGATGTGAAAGCAATGGCCTTCTGCTGCTGCTGCTGCTCCTGAGCACCTGGTCTGCTAAGGCATTTGCAATCTCAGATCAAGGAGGATCAAGATTGGGAGCCATAGATCGACTCCTCCATCAATCTGTCCAAGCCCTTTTTAAAGCTATCCAGGTTAGTGGCCATCACCACCCCCTGTGGCACCATATTCCAAACACCAATCACACGTTGCATGAAGAAGTGTTTCCTTTTATTAGTCCTAATTCTTCCCCTCAGCATTTTCAATGAATGCCCCCTGGTTCTAGTATTGTGAGAAAGAGAGAAAAAGTTCTCCCTGTCGACATTTTCTACCCCATGCATAATTTTATAGACTTCAATCATATCCCCCCTCAGCTGTCTCCTCTCCAAACTAAAGAGTCCCAAACGCTGCAGCCTCTCCTCATAAGGAAGGTGCTCCAGTCCCTCAACCATCCTCGTTGCCCTTCTCTGCACTTTTTCCATCTCTTCGATATCCTTTTTGAGATGTGGTGACCAGAACTGAACACAGTACTGCAAGTGCGGTCGCACCACTGCTTTATATAAGGGCATGACAATCCTTGCAGTTTTATTATCAACTCCTTGGCCAAACGTCTCCCACCCAAATGTCGCCTACGTTGTTAGATATGGATCTGATTGTGGAATTGGGTGACACAGCTTTTTTTATTATTATTATTATAAACCAGGTGCCCTAGAGTGGTTACAACACAGGTGGCCAATGTCTGTTCGCCCTCTCTCTGCAGCTAGAGACATGGCTTGAAGTCTTGGGCTCCTGGTCCTTGAAGCTGAGGAGTGGCTGGATGGCTTCAGCACCTCAGACTGTCTTCTGTGGCCCTGGAAAAGTTCCCTGTGACTTCTTCGCTCCCCTTCCGAACTCCTCCTTTGCCACAGTGCTTTCGTTTTCCCACTGACGATAAGAACGGTCTCCTTGCAGCCTTCCTGGTCAGTGCGAACGGCACGCCCTGACCTCACCTGGCCAGTTATTCCAGCACGCTCTGAGCACGGGGTTCCTTCACTTGGGTTTTCTCCTGTCTTTCCAGAGTCTCTGCATGCCAAAGTTGCCTCGTTGGAAAAGCAGCTGGAATTAGCGACGAGCACAGCAGAGTCAAGCCAGGTAACCTTTAAGGAACGAGGAGGACTGGAGCTTGCCAAAGAATCAGGCTTAGCCTCAAAATGGCTTCTCCTAAGCTGCTCTCTTGGCTGTGTCCAGAAATCCTCTTTGCCGTGCTATTATTAGGAAGCTTAATGTGTGTTTGTGTGTGTGTTTATGTGCGGGGGAGAGGAAGAGAAATATCTCCAAATGCACCTTGGGGGTTGGCTGTTTTGTGCACTTGCGCAGCTCTTCCCTCGCTTCCTCTGGAGCAGGGGTAGGGAACCTTTAACACTCAAAGAGCAATTTGGACCCGTTTTCCACGGGAAAAGAAAACACTTGGAGCCGCAAATAATTTTTGACATTTAAAATAAAGATAACACTATATATATTGGGGTTTTTTTTACCTTTTACTCCGCTCATTCTGAGAAGCGCATGGATGTGCCCGCCCTGCTGCCTGCAGGGCGGGCAAGGATGAAGCCGGTGGCTCAGCCTCGCTGGCTGCCGGAGTGCAGACGAAATTAATATATCAAAACCCCCAAGTGCTGAACCACAAACGAGACATGAAGCAAGCAATGCAGATGCTATACAGATTTAATATTGTGAAGTGACAAACGGCACGGAGAGCACCGATCCTGCAAATGGGGCCGAAGGAGCTAGGCTGCGTACAAGAATTGAACCAGAAAGACCAAGCTGGAGACAAATACTAGGTGTCGCAAAAGCTTGACACAAAATGATAACTCAAAGTCCAAACAACAGATGTCGAAGCCCAGAAGAATCAGAGTCAGAGTCCGGGCTTGCTGCTCAATTCTTCCCCATTTCATGGAAGGATGCCATCTTTTTTGGGAGCAGCAGGGGTGTACAGGCGCCCGATCAAAAAGACAGGGAGGGGAGAGGCAGGGCCCAAGGTGGAATCAAGGCCCTGCCAAGATGGAAAACTGGCAGCCTCAGTGGGGGGTGGTAGATCCGCGGCCGGCCTCACCAAAGGCCCGGTGGAACAGCTCAGTCTTACAGGCCCTGCGGAACTCACCAAGGTCCGGCAGGGCCCGGACAGCTGGAGGGAGAGTGTCGCCAGCTTGGTCTTTCTGGTTAGATTCTCGCATGTGATATGGCTCTTCTACTGAATTTGTGGGATTGGCACTCTCCGTGAAGTTTCTCGCTTCGCAATATTCAGTCTGTATCGCATACACATTATTTGTACTGCTTGCTGTGTTGTTTGTGTCCGGTTTATCGTTTAGTAGCCATGTGTTCTGATTTGGTAAAAGGTCGCTGAATGTGTTCACCAGACAGTATCTGTGGTACTGCACATCTTTGTCCGCTTCAGGTCACATATCAGTCTTTTCTGACTCTCAGTCCTAAAAGCTGAGAAACCGGTCTGTATTGTCGAAGACTTTCTTGGCCAGAATCAATTGGTTGTTATAGGTTTTCCAGACTGTGTCGCCGTGGCCTGGTAGTTTTTGTTCCTATCCTTTCACCCACGTCTGTCGCTGGCATCTTCAGAGGCATGTCGGAAACACATCTTACTGTTTCATGCCGTTGAAGATGGCAGCCACAGCAGTGGTGAAGACATTAGAAGAGTAGAAGAAGAAAAATTTGGATTTATATCCCCCCTTTCTCTCCTGCAGGAGACTCAAAGGGGCTGACAATCTCCTTGCCCTTCCCCCCTCACAACAAACACCCTGTGAGGTAGGTGGGGCTGAGAGAGCTCCGAGAAGCTGTGACTAGCCCAAGGTCACCCAGCTGGTGTGTGTGGGGGTGCTCAGGCTAATCTGAATTCCCCAGATAATCCTCCACAGCTCAGGCTGCAGATCTGGGAATCAAACCCGGTTCCTCCAGATTAGATACACGAGCTCTTAACCTCCTACGACTGCTGCTCCATTAGGACCTGAAACCACCAGACCACGGCCACTCAGCCTGGAAAACCCACCACAGCCAGTCAAGCAAATCTCCCCTGGTAGCCCTAAGTCTATGAATGAAATTATGACTGAGAGACAGCAGCAAAGGACTCTGGGAGCTTTATCAGGCCTCTTGTAGGCAGCTCCCTGTTCCTATACCAATTCTGGAAACAGCTGTCGGAGAGATCCCAGCTCCAGAAGGTCGAGCAGCTTGAGGAGTGGGAAGGGCTTTCTCACAGCTGCTCTTCCAAGACCTGAAGGGAGAACATAAGAACATAAGAACAAGCCAGCTGGATCAGACCAGAGTCCATCTAGTCCAGCACTCTGCTACTCGCAGTGGCCCACCAGGTGCCTTTGGTAACTCACGTGCAGGATATGAAAGCAATGGCCTTCTACTGCTGCTGCTGCTCCTGAGCACCTGGTCTGCTAAGGCATTTGCAACCTCAGATCAAGGAGGATCAAGATTGGTAGCCATAAATCGACTTCTCCTCCATCAATCTGTCCAAGCCCCTTTTAAAGCTCTCCAGGTTAGTGGCCATCACCCCCTCCTGTGGCAGCATATTCCAAACACCAATCACACGTTGCGTGAAGAAGTGTTTCCTTTTATTAGCCCTAATTCTTCCCCCTAGCATTTTCAGTGGATTCTCCCTGGAGAAGAAGCAGCCCATTTCCTGTGGAACTGTGGTTGATAGAACCTTGTCTGTGTAGCCTTTTGGATTTGTGACCCTTTGTGGCCACTGGCAATCAGAAGAAAGAAGTGTAGCTGTTTATGATACATACATTTCTGATGTATGTCTGAGAGGGAATTGATAGCAGACACCATCTTGAGCTAACATTAATATTAATTTTATAAGCTGCATTTTAATGGGGTAAGGTTTATTTTTATTGGAGCCATCTTAATTCATATTTATTGTATTTTAAATTGATTGTGCTCTATCTGTACTGTACACCGCCCTGAGCCCTCCGGGGGAGGGCGGTCTATAAACCCAATTAATAATAATAATAATAATAATAATAATAATAATAATAATAATAATA